>NW_026776887.1:0-60809 GCF_030936135.1 Gavia stellata
TTGCTGGTCCTCATCTCCCACTGGTAACCTCTCAAACGAACCACAAACACTTGGGCTCTCAACTTGTTTAGCCTACTAAAACTTCCAACGTACACAGCCTCTCCTGCTCAATCTGGCCAGAGCTCAACACCGACATTGCGAACATCCAGGGATTGCTCCTACACTAAAGGTGCCAGCCCTGAAAGCTCTTGCTGGTCCTCATCTCCCACTGGTAACCTCTCAAACGAACCACAAACACTTGGGCTCTGAACTTGTTTCGCCTACTAAAACTTCCAACGTACACAGCCTCTCCTGCTCAATCTGGCCAGAGCTCAACACCGACATTGCGAACGTCCAGGGATTGCTCCTACACTAAAGGTGCCAGCCCTGAAAGCTCTTGCTGGTTCTCATCTCCCACTGGGAACCTCTCAAACGAACCACAAACACTTGGGCTCTGAACTTGTTTAGCCTACTAAAACTTCCAACGTACACAGCCTCTCCTGCTCAATCTGCCCAAAATTCACCAACGAAATTACGAACGTCCAGCGATTGCTCCTACACTAAAGGTGCCAGCCCTGAAAGCTCTTGCTTGTCCTCATCTCCCACTGGTAACCTCTCAAACGAACCACAAACACTTGGCCTCTGAACTTGTTTAGCCTACTAAAACTTCCAACGTACACAGCCTCTCCTGCTCAATCTGGCCAGAGCCCAACACCGAAATTGCGAACGTCCAGGGATTGCTCCTACACTAAAGGTGCCAGCCCTGAAAGCTCTTGCTGGTCCTCATCTCCCACTGGTAACCTCTCAAACGAACCACAAACACTTGGCCTCTGAACTTGTTTAGCCTACTAAAACTTCCAACGTACACAGCCTCTCCTGCTCAATCTGGCCAGAGCTCAACACCGAAATTGCGAACGTCCAGCGATTGCTCCTACACTAAAGGTGCCAGCCCTGAAAGCTCTTGCTGGTCCTCATCTCCCACTGGTAACCTCTCAAACGAACCACAAACACTTGGGCTCTGAACTTGTTTCGCCTACTAAAACTTCCAACGTACACAGCCTCTCCTGCTCAATCTGGCCAGAGCTCAACACCGAAATTGCGAACGTCCAGGGATTGCTCCTACACTAAAGGTGCCAGCCCTGAAAGCTCTTGCTGGTCCTCATCTCCCACTGGTAACCTCTCAAACGAACCACAAACACTTGGGCTCTGAACTTGTTTAGCCTACTAAAACTTCCAACGTACACAGCCTCTGCTGCTCAATCTGGCCAGAGCTCAACACCGAAATTGCGAACGTCCAGGGATTGCTCCTACACTAAAGGTGCCAGCCCTGAAAGCTCTTGCTGGTCCTCATCTCCCACTGGTAACCTCTCAAACGAACCACAAACACTTGGGCTCTGAACTTGTTTCGCCTACTAAAACTTCCAACGTACACAGCCTCTCCTGCTCAATCTGGCCAGAGCTCAACACCGAAATTGCGAACGTCCAGGGATTGCTCCTACACTAAAGGTGCCAGCCCTGAAAGCTCTTGCTGGTCCTCATCTCCCACTGGTAACCTCTCAAACGAACCGCAAACACTTGGGCTCTGAACTTGTTTAGCCTACTAAAACTTCCAACGTACACAGCCTCTCCTGCTCAATCTGGCCAGAGCTCAACACCGACATTGCGAACGTCCAGGGATTGCTCCTACACTAAAGGTGCCAGCCCTGAAAGCTCTTGCTGGTCCTCATCTCCCACTGGTAACCTCTCAAACGAACCACAAACACTTGGGCTCTGAACTTGTTTAGCCTACTAAAACTTCCAACGTACACAGCCTCTCCTGCTCAATCTGGCCAGAGCTCAACACCGAAATTGCGAACGTCCAGGGATTGCTCCTACACTAAAGGTGCCAGCCCTGAAAGCTCTTGCTGGTCCTCATCTCCCACTGGTAACCTCTCAAACGAACCACAAACACTTGGCCTCTGAACTTGTTTAGCCTACTAAAACTTCCAACGTACACAGCCTCTCCTGCTCAATCTGGCCAGAGCTCAACACCGACATTGCGAACGTCCAGGGATTGCTCCTACACTAAAGGTGCCAGCCCTGAAAGCTCTTGCTGGTCCTCATCTCCCACTGGTAACCTCTCAAACGAACCACAAACACTTGGCCTCTGAACTTGTTTAGCCTACTAAAACTTCCAACGTACACAGCCTCTCCTGCTCAATCTGGCCAGAGCTCAACACCGACATTGCGAACGTCCAGGGATTGCTCCTACACTAAAGGTGCCAGCCCTGAAAGCTCTTGCTGGTTCTCATCTCCCACTGGGAACCTCTCAAACGAACCACAAACACTTGGGCTCTGAACTTGTTTAGCCTACTAAAACTTCCAACGTACACAGCCTCTCCTGCTCAATCTGCCCAAAATTCACCAACGAAATTACGAACGTCCAGCGATTGCTCCTACACTAAAGGTGCCAGCCCTGAAAGCTCTTGCTGGTCCTCATCTCCCACTGGTAACCTCTCAAATGAACCACAAACACTTGGGCTCTGAACTTGTTTCGCCTACTAAAACTTCCAACGTACACAGCCTCTCCTGCTCAATCTGGCCAGAGCTCAACACCGAAATTGCGAACGTCCAGCGATTGCTCCTACACTAAAGGTGCCAGCCCTGAAAGCTCTTGCTGGTCCTCATCTCCCACTGGTAACCTCTCAAACGAACCACAAACACTTGGGCTCTGAACTTGTTTCGCCTACTAAAACTTCCAACGTACACAGCCTCTCCTGCTCAATCTGGCCAGAGCTCAACACCGAAATTGCGAACGTCCAGGGATTGCTCCTACACTAAAGGTGCCAGCCCTGAAAGCTCTTGCTGGTCCTCATCTCCCACTGGTAACCTCTCAAACGAACCACAAACACTTGGCCTCTGAACTTCTTTCGCCTACTAAAACTTCCAACGTTCAGAGCCTCTCCGGCTCAATCTGGCCAGAGCTCAACACCGAAATTGCGAACGTCCAGCGATTGCTCCTACACTAAAGGTGCCAGCCCTGAAAGCTCTTGCTGGTCCTCATCTCCCACTGGTAACCTCTCAAACGAACCACAAACACTTGGGCTCTGAACTTGTTTAGCCTACTAAAACTTCCAACGTACACAGCCTCTCCTGCTCAATCTGGCCAGAGCTCAACACCGAAATTGCGAACGTCCAGCGATTGCTCCTACACTAAAGGTGCCAGCCCTGAAAGCTCTTGCTGGTCCTCATCTCCCACTGGTAACCTCTCAAACGAACCACAAACACTTGGGCTCTGAACTTGTTTAGCCTACTAAAACTTCCAACGTACACAGCCTCTCCTGCTCAATCTGGCCAGAGCTCAACACCGAAATTGTGAACGTCCAGGGATTGCTCCTACACTAAAGGTGCCAGCCCTGAAAGCTCTTGCTGGTCCTCATCTCCCACTGGTAACCTCTCAAACGAACCACAAACACTTGGGCTCTGAACTTGTTTAGCCTACTAAAACTTCCAACGTACACAGCCTCTCTTGCTCAATCTGGCCCGAGCTCAACACCGAAATTGCGAACGTCCAGCGATTGCTCCTACACTAAAGGTGCCAGCCCTGAAAGCTCTTGCTGGTCCTCATCTCCCACTGGTAACCTCTCAAACGAACCACAAACACTTGGGCTCTGAACTTGTTTAGCCTACTAAAACTTCCAACGTACACAGCCTCTCTTGCTCAATCTGGCCCGAGCTCAACACCGAAATTGCGAACGTCCAGCGATTGCTCCTACACTAAAGGTGCCAGCCCTGAAAGCTCTTGCTGCTCCTCATCTCCCACTGGTAACCTCTCAAACGAACCACAAACACTTGGGCTCTGAACTTGTTTAGCCTACTAAAACTTCCAACGTACACAGCCTCTCTTGCTCAATCTGGCCCGAGCTCAACACCGAAATTGCGAACGTCCAGGGATTGCTCCTACACTAAAGGTGCCAGCCCTGAAAGCTCTTGCTGCTCCTCATCTCCCACTGGTAACCTCTCAAACGAACCACAAACACTTGGCCTCTGAACTTGTTTAGCCTACTAAAACTTCCAACGTACACAGCCTCTCCTGCTCAATCTGGCCAGAGCTCAACACCGAAATTGCGAACGTCCAGGGATTGCTCCTACACTAAAGGTGCCAGCCCTGAAAGCTCTTGCTGGTCCTCATCTCCCACTGGTAACCTCTCAAACGAACCACAAACACTTGGGCTCTGAACTTGTTTAGCCTACTAAAACTTCCAACGTACACAGCCTCTCCTGCTCAATCTGGCCAATATTCACCAACGAAATTACGAACGTCCAGGGATTGCTCCTACACTAAAGGTGCCAGCCCTGAAAGCTCTTGCTGGTCCTCATCTCCCACTGGTAACCTCTCAAACGAACCACAAACACTTGGCCTCTGAACTTGTTTAGCCTACTAAAACTTCCAACGTACACAGCCTCTCTTGCTCAATCTGGCCAAAATTCACCAACGAAATTACGAACGTCCAGGGATTGCTCCTACGCTAAAGGTGCCAGCCCTGAAAGCTCTTGCTGGTCCTCATCTCCCACTGGTAACCTCTCAAACGAACCACAAACACTTGGGCTCTGAACTTGTTTCGCCTACTAAAACTTCCAACGTACACAGCCTCTCCTGCTCAATCTGGCCAGAGCTCAACACCGAAATTGCGAACGTCCAGGGATTGCTCCTACACTAAAGGTGCCAGCCCTGAAAGCTCTTGCTGCTCCTCATCTCCCACTGGTAACCTCTCAAACGAACCGCAAACACTTGGGCTCTGAACTTGTTTAGCCTACTAAAACTTCCAATGTACACAGCCTCTCCTGCTCAATCTGGCCAGAGCTCAACACCGACATTGCGAACGTCCAGGGATTGCTCCTACACTAAAGGTGCCAGCCCTGAAAGCTCTTGCTGGTCCTCATCTCCCACTGGTAACCTCTCAAACGAACCACAAACACTTGGCCTCTGAACTTGTTTAGCCTACTAAAACTTCCAACGTACACAGCCTCTCCTGCTCAATCTGGCCAGAGCTCAACACCGAAATTGCGAACGTCCAGCGATTGCTCCTACTATAAAGGTGCCAGCCCTGAAAGCTCTTGCTGGTCCTCATCTCCCACTGGTAACCTCTCAAACGAACCACAAACACTTGGGCTCTGAACTTGTTTAGCCTACTAAAACTTCCAACGTACACAGCCTCTCCTGCTCAATCTGGCCAGAGCTCAACACCGAAATTGCGAACGTCCAGCTATTGCTCCTACACTAAAGGTGCCAACCCTGAAAGCTCTTGCTGGTCCTCATCTCCCACTGGTAACCTCTCAAACGAACCACAAACACTTGGGCTCTGAACTTGTTTAGCCTACTAAAACTTCCAACGTACACAGCCTCTCCTGCTCAATCTGGCCAGAGCTCAACACCGAAATTGCGAACGTCCAGCGATTGCTCCTACTATAAAGGTGCCAGCCCTGAAAGCTCTTGCTGGTCCTCATCTCCCACTGGTAACCTCTCAAACGAACCACAAACACTTGGCCTCTGAACTTGTTTAGCCTACTAAAACTTCCAACGTACACAGCCTCTCCTGCTCAATCTGGCCAGAGCTCAACACCGAAATTGCGAACGTCCCACGATTGCTCCTACACTAAAGGTGCCAGCCCTGAAAGCTCTTGCTGGTCCTCATCTCCCACTGGTAACCTCTCAAACGAACCACAAACACTTGGGCTCTGAACTTGTTTAGCCTACTAAAACTTCCAACGTACACAGCCTCTCCTGCTCAATCTGGCCAGAGCTCAACACCGACATTGCGAACGTCCAGGGATTGCTCCTACACTAAAGGTGCCAGCCCTGAAAGCTCTTGCTGCTCCTCATCTCCCACTGGTAACCTCTCAAATGAACCACAAACACTTGGCCTCTGAACTTGTTTAGCCTACTAAAACTTCCAACGTACACAGCCTCTCCTGCTCAATCTGGCCAATATTCACCAACGAAATTACGAACGTCCAGGGATTGCTCCTACACTAAAGGTGCCAGCCCTGAAAGCTCTTGCTGGTCCTCATCTCCCACTGGTAACCTCTCAAACGAACCACAAACACTTGGCCTCTGAACTTGTTTAGCCTACTAAAACTTCCAACGTACACAGCCTCTCCTGCTCAATCTGGCCAAAATTCACCAACGAAATTACGAACGTCCAGGGATTGCTCCTACACTAAAGGTGCCAGCCCTGAAAGCTCTTGCTGGTCCTCATCTCTCACTGGTAACCTCTCAAACGAACCACAAACACTTGGGCTCTGAACTTGTTTCGCCTACTAAAACTTCCAACGTACACAGCCTCTCCTGCTCAATCTGGCCAGAGCTCAACACCGAAATTGCGAACGTCCAGGGATTGCTCCTACACTAAAGGTGCCAGCCCTGAAAGCTCTTGCTGCTCCTCATCTCCCACTGGTAACCTCTCAAACGAACCGCAAACACTTGGGCTCTGAACTTGTTTAGCCTACTAAAACTTCCAATGTACACAGCCTCTCCTGCTCAATCTGGCCAGAGCTCAACACCGAAATTGCGAACGTCCAGCGATTGCTCCTACACTAAAGGTGCCAGCCCTGAAAGCTCTTGCTGGTCCTCATCTCCCACTGGTAACCTCTCAAACGAACCACAAACACTTGGCCTCTGAACTTGTTTAGCCTACTAAAACTTCCAACGTACACAGCCTCTCTTGCTCAATCTGGCCAAAATTCACCAACGAAATTACGAACGTCCAGGGATTGCTCCTACACTAAAGGTGCCAACCCTGAAAGCTCTTGCTGGTCCTCATCTCCCACTGGTAACCTCTCAAACGAACCACAAACACTTGGCCTCTGAACTTGTTTAGCCTACTAAAACTTCCAACGTACACAGCCTCTCCTGCTCAATCTGGCCAGAGCTCAACACCGAAATTGCGAACGTCCAGCGATTGCTCCTACTATAAAGGTGCCAGCCCTGAAAGCTCTTGCTGGTCCTCATCTCCCACTGGTAACCTCTCAAACGAACCACAAACACTTGGGCTCTGAACTTGTTTAGCCTACTAAAACTTCCAACGTACACAGCCTCTCCTGCTCAATCTGGCCAGAGCTCAACACCGAAATTGCGAACGTCCAGCTATTGCTCCTACACTAAAGGTGCCAACCCTGAAAGCTCTTGCTGGTCCTCATCTCCCACTGGTAACCTCTCAAACGAACCACAAACACTTGGGCTCTGAACTTGTTTAGCCTACTAAAACTTCCAACGTACACAGCCTCTCCTGCTCAATCTGGCCAGAGCTCAACACCGAAATTGCGAACGTCCAGCGATTGCTCCTACTATAAAGGTGCCAGCCCTGAAAGCTCTTGCTGGTCCTCATCTCCCACTGGTAACCTCTCAAACGAACCACAAACACTTGGCCTCTGAACTTGTTTAGCCTACTAAAACTTCCAACGTACACAGCCTCTCCTGCTCAATCTGGCCAGAGCTCAACACCGAAATTGCGAACGTCCCACGATTGCTCCTACACTAAAGGTGCCAGCCCTGAAAGCTCTTGCTGGTCCTCATCTCCCACTGGTAACCTCTCAAACGAACCACAAACACTTGGGCTCTGAACTTGTTTAGCCTACTAAAACTTCCAACGTACACAGCCTCTCCTGCTCAATCTGGCCAGAGCTCAACACCGACATTGCGAACGTCCAGGGATTGCTCCTACACTAAAGGTGCCAGCCCTGAAAGCTCTTGCTGCTCCTCATCTCCCACTGGTAACCTCTCAAATGAACCACAAACACTTGGCCTCTGAACTTGTTTAGCCTACTAAAACTTCCAACGTACACAGCCTCTCCTGCTCAATCTGGCCAATATTCACCAACGAAATTACGAACGTCCAGGGATTGCTCCTACACTAAAGGTGCCAGCCCTGAAAGCTCTTGCTGGTCCTCATCTCCCACTGGTAACCTCTCAAACGAACCACAAACACTTGGCCTCTGAACTTGTTTAGCCTACTAAAACTTCCAACGTACACAGCCTCTCCTGCTCAATCTGGCCAAAATTCACCAACGAAATTACGAACGTCCAGGGATTGCTCCTACACTAAAGGTGCCAGCCCTGAAAGCTCTTGCTGGTCCTCATCTCTCACTGGTAACCTCTCAAACGAACCACAAACACTTGGGCTCTGAACTTGTTTCGCCTACTAAAACTTCCAACGTACACAGCCTCTCCTGCTCAATCTGGCCAGAGCTCAACACCGAAATTGCGAACGTCCAGGGATTGCTCCTACACTAAAGGTGCCAGCCCTGAAAGCTCTTGCTGCTCCTCATCTCCCACTGGTAACCTCTCAAACGAACCGCAAACACTTGGGCTCTGAACTTGTTTAGCCTACTAAAACTTCCAATGTACACAGCCTCTCCTGCTCAATCTGGCCAGAGCTCAACACCGAAATTGCGAACGTCCAGCGATTGCTCCTACACTAAAGGTGCCAGCCCTGAAAGCTCTTGCTGGTCCTCATCTCCCACTGGTAACCTCTCAAACGAACCACAAACACTTGGGCTCTGAACTTGTTTAGCCTACTAAAACTTCCAACGTACACAGCCTCTCTTGCTCAATCTGGCCAAAATTCACCAACGAAATTACGAACGTCCAGGGATTGCTCCTACACTAAAGGTGCCAACCCTGAAAGCTCTTGCTGGTCCTCATCTCCCACTGGTAACCTCTCAAACGAACCACAAACACTTGGGCTCTGAACTTGTTTAGCCTACTAAAACTTCCAACGTACACAGCCTCTCCTGCTCAATCTGGCCAGAGCTCAACACCGAAATTGCGAACGTCCAGCGATTGCTCCTACACTAAAGGTGCCAGCCCTGAAAGCTCTTGCTGGTCCTCATCTCCCACTGGTAACCTCTCAAACGAACCACAAACACTTGGGCTCTGAACTTGTTTAGCCTACTAAAACTTCCAACATACACAGCCTCTCCTGCTCAATCTGGCCAGAGCTCAACACCGAAATTGCGAACGTCCAGCGATTGCTCCTACACTAAAGGTGCCAGCCCTGAAAGCTCTTGCTGGTCCTCATCTCCCACTGGTAACCTCTCAAACGAACCACAAACACTTGGGCTCTGAACTTGTTTAGCCTACTAAAACTTCCAACGTACACAGCCTCTCCTGCTCAATCTGGCCAGAGCTCAACACCGAAATTGCGAACGTCCAGCGATTGCTCCTACACTAAAGGTGCCAGCCCTGAAAGCTCTTGCTGGTCCTCATCTCCCACTGGTAACCTCTCAAACGAACCACAAACACTTGGGCTCTGAACTTGTTTAGCCTACTAAAACTTCCAACGTACACAGCCTCTCCTGCTCAATCTGGCCAGAGCTCAACACCGACATTGCGAACGTCCAGGGATTGCTCCTACACTAAAGGTGCCAGCCCTGAAAGCTCTTGCTGGTCCTCATCTCCCACTGGTAACCTCTCAAACGAACCACAAACACTTGGGCTCTGAACTTGTTTCGCCTACTAAAACTTCCAACGTACACAGCCTCTCCTGCTCAATCTGGCCAGAGCTCAACACCGAAATTGCGAACGTCCAGGGATTGCTCCTACACTAAAGGTGCCAGCCCTGAAAGCTCTTGCTGGTCCTCATCTCCCACTGGGAACCTCTCAAACGAACCACAAACACTTGGGCTCTGAACTTGTTTAGCCTACTAAAACTTCCAACGTACACAGCCTCTCCTGCTCAATCTGGCCAGAGCTCAACACCGAAATTGCGAACGTCCAGGGATTGCTCCTACACTAAAGGTGCCAGCCCTGAAAGCTCTTGCTGCTCCTCATCTCCCACTGGTAACCTCTCAAACGAACCACAAACACTTGGGCTCTGAACTTGTTTCGCCTACTAAAACTTCCAACGTACACAGCCTCTCCTGCTCAATCTGGCCAGAGCTCAACACCGACATTGCGAACGTCCAGGGATTGCTCCTACACTAAAGGTGCCAGCCCTGAAAGCTCTTGCTGGTCCTCATCTCCCACTGGTAACCTCTCAAACGAACCACAAACACTTGGGCTCTGAACTTGTTTAGCCTACTAAAACTTCCAACGTACACAGCCTCTCCTGCTCAATCTGGCCAGAGCTCAACACCGACATTGTGAACGTCCAGGGATTGCTCCTACACTAAAGGTGCCAGCCCTGAAAGCTCTTGCTGGTCCTCATCTCCCACTGGGAACCTCTCAAACGAACCACAAACACTTGGGCTCTGAACTTGTTTAGCCTACTAAAACTTCCAACGTACACAGCCTCTCCTGCTCAATCTGGCCAGAGCTCAACACCGAAATTGCGAACGTCCAGCGATTGCTCCTACACTAAAGGTGCCAGCCCTGAAAGCTCTTGCTGGTCCTCATCTCCCACTGGTAACCTCTCAAACGAACCACAAACACTTGGGCTCTGAACTTGTTTCGCCTACTAAAACTTCCAACGTACACAGCCTCTCCTGCTCAATCTGGCCAGAGCTCAACACCGAAATTGCGAACGTCCAGCGATTGCTCCTACTATAAAGGTGCCAGCCCTGAAAGCTCTTGCTGGTCCTCATCTCCCACTGCTAACCTCTCAAACTAACCACAAACACTTGGGCTCTGAACTTGTTTAGCCTACTAAAACTTCCAACGTACACAGCCTCTCCTGCTCAATCTGGCCAGAGCTCAACACCGAAATTGCGAACATCCAGCGATTGCTCCTACACTAAAGGTGCCAGCCCTGAAAGCTCTTGCTGGTCCTCATCTCCCACTGGTAACCTCTCAAACGAACCACAAACACTTGGGCTCTGAACTTGTTTAGCCTACTAAAACTTCCAACGTACACAGCCTCTCCTGCTCAATCTGGCCAGAGCTCAACACCGAAATTGCGAACGTCCAGGGATTGCTCCTACACTAAAGGTGCCAGCCCTGAAAGCTCTTGCTGGTCCTCATCTCCCACTGGTAACCTCTCAAACGAACCACAAACACTTGGGCTCTGAACTTGTTTAGCCTACTAAAACTTCCAACGTACACAGCCTCTCCTGCTCAAGCTGCCCAAAATTAACCAACGAAATTACGAACGTCCAGCGATTGCTCCTACACTAAAGGTGCCAGCCCTGAAAGCTCTTGCTGGTCCTCATCTCCCACTGGTAACCTCTCAAACGAACCACAAACACTTGGGATCTGAACTTGTTTCGCCTACTAAAACTTCCAACGTATACAGCCTCTCCTGCTCAATCTGGCCAGAGCTCAACACCGAAATTGCGAACGTCCAGCGATTGCTCCTACACTAAAGGTGCCAGCCCTGAAAGCTCTTGCTGGTCCTCATCTCCCACTGGTAACCTCTCAAACGAACCACAAACACTTGGGCTCTGAACTTGTTTAGCCTACTAAAACTTCCAACGTACACAGCCTCTCCTGCTCAATCTGGCCAGAGCTCAACACCGACATTGCGAACGTCCAGCGATTGCTCCTACACTAAAGGTGCCAGCCCTGAAAGCTCTTGCTGGTCCTCATCTCCCACTGGTAACCTCTCAAACGAACCACAAACACTTGGGCTCTGAACTTGTTTAGCCTACTAAAACTTCCAACGTACACAGCCTCTCCTGCTCAATCTGGCCAGAGCTCAACACCGAAATTGCGAACGTCCAGCGATTGCTCCTACACTAAAGGTGCCAGCCCTGAAAGCTCTTGCTGGTCCTCATCTCCCACTGGTAACCTCTCAAACGAACCACAAACACTTGGGCTCTGAACTTGTTTAGCCTACTAAAACTTCCAACGTACACAGCCTCTCCTGCTCAATCTGGCCAGAGCTCAACACCGAAATTGCGAACGTCCAGGGATTGCTCCTACACTAAAGGTGCCAGCCCTGAAAGCTCTTGCTGGTCCTCATCTCCCACTGCTAACCTCTCAAACGAACCACAAACACTTGGGCTCTGAACTTGTTTAGCCTACTAAAACTTCCAACGTACACAGCCTCTCCTGCTCAATCTGGCCAGAGCTCAACACCGAAATTGCGAACATCCAGCGATTGCTCCTACACTAAAGGTGCCAGCCCTGAAAGCTCTTGCTGGTCCTCATCTCCCACTGGTAACCTCTCAAACGAACCACAAACACTTGGGCTCTGAACTTGTTTAGCCTACTAAAACTTCCAACGTACACAGCCTCTCCTGCTCAATCTGGCCAGAGCTCAACACCGAAATTGCGAACGTCCAGGGATTGCTCCTACACTAAAGGTGCCAGCCCTGAAAGCTCTTGCTGGTCCTCATCTCCCACTGGTAACCTCTCAAACGAACCACAAACACTTGGCCTCTGAACTTGTTTAGCCTACTAAAACTTCCAACGTACACAGCCTCTCCTGCTCAAGCTGCCCAAAATTAACCAACGAAATTACGAACGTCCAGCGATTGCTCCTACACTAAAGGTGCCAGCCCTGAAAGCTCTTGCTGGTCCTCATCTCCCACTGGTAACCTCTCAAACGAACCACAAACACTTGGGATCTGAACTTGTTTCGCCTACTAAAACTTCCAACGTATACAGCCTCTCCTGCTCAATCTGGCCAGAGCTCAACACCGAAATTGCGAACGTCCAGCGATTGCTCCTACACTAAAGGTGCCAGCCCTGAAAGCTCTTGCTGGTCCTCATCTCCCACTGGTAACCTCTCAAACGAACCACAAACACTTGGGCTCTGAACTTGTTTCGCCTACTAAAACTTCCAACGTACACAGCCTCTCCTGCTCAATCTGGCCAGAGCTCAACACCGAAATTGCGAACGTCCAGCGATTGCTCCTACACTAAAGGTGCCAGCCCTGAAAGCTCTTGCTGGTCCTCATCTCCCACTGGTAACCTCTCAAACGAACCACAAACACTTGGGCTCTGAACTTGTTTAGCCTACTAAAACTTCCAACGTACACAGCCTCTCCTGCTCAATCTGGCCAGAGCTCAACACCGAAATTGCGAACATCCAGCGATTGCTCCTACACTAAAGGTGCCAGCCCTGAAAGCTCTTGCTGGTCCTCATCTCCCACTGGTAACCTCTCAAACGAACCACAAACACTTGGGCTCTGAACTTGTTTAGCCTACTAAAACTTCCAACGTACACAGCCTCTCCTGCTCAATCTGGCCAGAGCTCAACACCGAAATTGCGAACGTCCAGGGATTGCTCCTACACTAAAGGTGCCAGCCCTGAAAGCTCTTGCTGGTCCTCATCTCCCACTGGTAACCTCTCAAACGAACCACAAACACTTGGCCTCTGAACTTGTTTAGCCTACTAAAACTTCCAACGTACACAGCCTCTCCTGCTCAAGCTGCCCAAAATTAACCAACGAAATTACGAACGTCCAGCGATTGCTCCTACACTAAAGGTGCCAGCCCTGAAAGCTCTTGCTGGTCCTCATCTCCCACTGGTAACCTCTCAAACGAACCACAAACACTTGGGATCTGAACTTGTTTCGCCTACTAAAACTTCCAACGTATACAGCCTCTCCTGCTCAATCTGGCCAGAGCTCAACACCGAAATTGCGAACGTCCAGCGATTGCTCCTACACTAAAGGTGCCAGCCCTGAAAGCTCTTGCTGGTCCTCATCTCCCACTGGTAACCTCTCAAACGAACCACAAACACTTGGGCTCTCAACTTGTTTAGCCTACTAAAACTTCCAACGTACACAGCCTCTCCTGCTCAATCTGGCCAGAGCTCAACACCGACATTGCGAACGTCCAGCGATTGCTCCTACACTAAAGGTGCCAGCCCTGAAAGCTCTTGCTGGTCCTCATCTCCCACTGGTAACCTCTCAAACGAACCACAAACACTTGGGCTCTGAACTTGTTTAGCCTACTAAAACTTCCAACGTACACAGCCTCTCCTGCTCAATCTGGCCAGAGCTCAACACCGAAATTGCGAACGTCCAGCGATTGCTCCTACACTAAAGGTGCCAGCCCTGAAAGCTCTTGCTGGTCCTCATCTCCCACTGGTAACCTCTCAAACGAACCACAAACACTTGGGCTCTGAACTTGTTTAGCCTACTAAAACTTCCAACGTACACAGCCTCTCCTGCTCAATCTGGCCAGAGCTCAACACCGAAATTGTGAACGTCCAGCGATTGCTCCTACACTAAAGGTGCCAGCCCTGAAAGCTCTTGCTGGTCCTCATCTCCCACTGGTAACCTCTCAAACGAACCACAAACACTTGGGCTCTGAACTTGTTTAGCCTACTAAAACTTCCAACGTACACAGCCTCTCCTGCTCAATCTGGCCAGAGCTCAACACCGAGATTGCGAACGTCCAGGGATTGCTCCTACACTAAAGGTGCCAGCCCTGAAAGCTCTTGCTGGTCCTCATCTCCCACTGGTAACCTCTCAAACGAACCACAAACACTTGGGCTCTGAACTTGTTTAGCCTACTAAAACTTCCAACGTACACAGCCTCTCCTGCTCAATCTGGCCAGAGCTCAACACCGAGATTGCGAACGTCCAGGGATTGCTCCTACACTAAAGGTGCCAGCCCTGAAAGCTCTTGCTGGTCCTCATCTCCCACTGGTAACCTCTCAAACGAACCACAAACACTTGGGCTCTGAACTTGTTTAGCCTACTAAAACTTCCAACGTACACAGCCTCTCCTGCTCAATCTGGCCAGAGCTCAACACCGAAATTGCGAACGTCCAGGGATTGCTCCTACACTAAAGGTGCCAGCCCTGAAAGCTCTTGCTGGTCCTCATCTCCCACTGGTAACCTCTCAAACGAACCACAAACACTTGGGCTCTGAACTTGTTTCGCCTACTAAAACTTCCAACGTACACAGCCTCTCCTGCTCAATCTGGCCAGAGCTCAACACCGACATTGCGAACGTCCAGCGATTGCTCCTACACTAAAGGTGCCAGCCCTGAAAGCTCTTGCTGGTCCTCATCTCCCACTGCTAACCTCTCAAACGAACCACAAACACTTGGGCTCTGAACTTGTTTAGCCTACTAAAACTTCCAACGTACACAGCCTCTCCTGCTCAATCTGGCCAGAGCTCAACACCGACATTGCGAACGTCCAGGGATTGCTCCTACACTAAAGGTGCCAGCCCTGAAAGCTCTTGCTGGTCCTCATCTCCCACTGGTAACCTCTCAAACGAACCACAAACACTTGGGCTCTGAACTTGTTTAGCCTACTAAAACTTCCAACGTACACAGCCTCTCCTGCTCAATCTGCCCAAAATTCACCAACGAAATTATGAACGTCCAGGGATTGCTCCTACACTAAAGGTGCCAACCCTGAAAGCTCTTGCTGGTCCTCATCTCCCACTGGTAACCTCTCAAACGAACCACAAACACTTGGGCTCTGAACTTGTTTAGCCTACTAAAACTTCCAACGTACACAGCCTCTCCTGCTCAATCTGGCCAGAGCTCAACACCGAAATTGCGAACGTCCAGCGATTGCTCCTACACTAAAGGTGCCAGCCCTGAAAGCTCTTGCTGCTCCTCATCTCCCACTGGTAACCTCTCAAACGAACCACAAACACTTGGGCTCTGAACTTGTTTAGCCTACTAAAACTTCCAACATACACAGCCTCTCCTGCTCAATCTGGCCAGAGCTCAACACCGAAATTGCGAACGTCCAGGGATTGCTCCTACACTAAAGGTGCCAGCCCTGAAAGCTCTTGCTGGTCCTCATCTCCCACTGGTAACCTCTCAAACGAACCACAAACACTTGGGCTCTGAACTTGTTTAGCCTACTAAAACTTCCAACGTACACAGCCTCTCCTGCTCAATCTGGCCAGAGCTCAACACCGAAATTGCGAACGTCCAGGGATTGCTCCTACACTAAAGGTGCCAGCCCTGAAAGCTCTTGCTGGTCCTCATCTCCCACTGGTAACCTCTCAAACGAACCACAAACACTTGGGCTCTGAACTTGTTTAGCCTACTAAAACTTCCAACGTACACAGCCTCTCCTGCTCAATCTGGCCAGAGCTCAACACCGACATTGCGAACGTCCAGGGATTGCTCCTACACTAAAGGTGCCAGCCCTGAAAGCTCTTGCTGGTCCTCATCTCCCACTGGTAACCTCTCAAACGAACCACAAACACTTGGGCTCTGAACTTGTTTAGCCTACTAAAACTTCCAACGTACACAGCCTCTCCTGCTCAATCTGCCCAAAATTCACCAACGAAATTACGAACGTCCAGGGATTGCTCCTACACTAAAGGTGCCAGCCCTGAAAGCTCTTGCTGCTCCTCATCTCCCACTGGTAACCTCTCAAACGAACCACAAACACTTGGGCTCTGAACTTGTTTCGCCTACTAAAACTTCCAACGTACACAGCCTCTCCTGCTCAATCTGGCCAGAGCTCAACACCGAAATTGCGAACGTCCAGCGATTGCTCCTACACTAAAGGTGCCAGCCCTGAAAGCTCTTGCTGGTCCTCATCTCCCACTGGTAACCTCTCAAACGAACCACAAACACTTGGGCTCTGAACTTGTTTCGCCTACTAAAACTTCCAACGTACACAGCCTCTCCTGCTCAATCTGGCCAGAGCTCAACACCGAAATTGCGAACGTCCAGGGATTGCTCCTACACTAAAGGTGCCAGCCCTGAAAGCTCTTGCTGGTCCTCATCTCCCACTGGTAACCTCTCAAACGAACCACAAACACTTGGGCTCTGAACTTGTTTAGCCTACTAAAACTTCCAACGTACACAGCCTCTCCTGCTCAATCTGGCCAGAGCTCAACACCGAAATTGCGAACGTCCAGCGATTGCTCCTACACTAAAGGTGCCAGCCCTGAAAGCTCTTGCTGGTCCTCATCTCCCACTGGTAACCTCTCAAACGAACCACAAACACTTGGGCTCTGAACTTGTTTCGCCTACTAAAACTTCCAACGTACACAGCCTCTCCTGCTCAATCTGGCCAGAGCTCAACACCAACATTGCGAACGTCCAGGGATTGCTCCTACACTAAAGGTGCCAGCCCTGAAAGCTCTTGCTGGTCCTCATCTCCCACTGGTAACCTCTCAAACGAACCACAAACACTTGGGCTCTGAACTTGTTTCGCCTACTAAAACTTCCAACGTACACAGCCTCTCCTGCTCAATCTGGCCAGAGCTCAACACCGACATTGCGAACGTCCAGGGATTGCTCCTACACTAAAGGTGCCAGCCCTGAAAGCTCTTGCTGGTCCTCATCTCCCACTGGGAACCTCTCAAACGAACCACAAACACTTGGGCTCTGAACTTGTTTCGCCTACTAAAACTTCCAACGTACACAGCCTCTCCTGCTCAATCTGGCCAAAATTCACCAACGAAATTACGAACGTCCAGGGATTGCTCCTACACTAAAGGTGCCAGCCCTGAAAGCTCTTGCTGCTCCTCATCTCCCACTGGTAACCTCTCAAACGAACCACAAACACTTGGGCTCTGAACTTGTTTAGCCTACTAAAACTTCCAACGTACACAGCCTCTCCTGCTCAATCTGGCCAGAGCTCAACACCGAAATTGCGAACGTCCAGCGATTGCTCCTACACTAAAGGTGCCAGCCCTGAAAGCTCTTGCTGGTCCTCATCTCCCACTGGTAACCTCTCAAACGAACCACAAACACTTGGGCTCTGAACTTGTTTAGCCTACTAAAACTTCCAACGTACACAGCCTCTCCTGCTCAATCTGGCCAGAGCTCAACACCGAAATTGCGAACGTCCAGGGATTGCTCCTACACTAAAGGTGCCAGCCCTGAAAGCTCTTGCTGGTCCTCATCTCCCACTGGTAACCTCTCAAACGAACCACAAACACTTGGGCTCTGAACTTGTTTAGCCTACTAAAACTTCCAACGTACACAGCCTCTCCTGCTCAATCTGGCCAGAGCTCAACACCGAAATTGCGAACGTCCAGCGATTGCTCCTACACTAAAGGTGCCAGCCCTGAAAGCTCTTGCTGGTCCTCATCTCCCACTGGTAACCTCTCAAACGAACCACAAACACTTGGGCTCTGAACTTGTTTCGCCTACTAAAACTTCCAACGTACACAGCCTCTCCTGCTCAATCTGGCCAGAGCTCAACACCGACATTGCGAACGTCCAGGGATTGCTCCTACACTAAAGGTGCCAGCCCTGAAAGCTCTTGCTGGTCCTCATCTCCCACTGGTAACCTCTCAAACGAACCACAAACACTTGGCCTCTGAACTTGTTTAGCCTACTAAAACTTCCAACGTACACAGCCTCTCCTGCTCAATCTGGCCAGAGCTCAACACCGACATTGTGAACGTCCAGGGATTGCTCCTACACTAAAGGTGCCAGCCCTGAAAGCTCTTGCTGGTCCTCATCTCCCACTGGGAACCTCTCAAACGAACCACAAACACTTGGGCTCTGAACTTGTTTAGCCTACTAAAACTTCCAACGTACACAGCCTCTCCTGCTCAATCTGGCCAGAGCTCAACACCGAAATTGCGAACGTCCAGCGATTGCTCCTACACTAAAGGTGCCAGCCCTGAAAGCTCTTGCTGGTCCTCATCTCCCACTGGTAACCTCTCAAACGAACCACAAACACTTGGGCTCTGAACTTGTTTAGCCTACTAAAACTTCCAACGTACACAGCCTCTCCTGCTCAATCTGCCCAAAATTCACCAACGAAATTACGAACGTCCAGGGATTGCTCCTACACTAAAGGTGCCAGCCCTGAAAGCTCTTGCTGCTCCTCATCTCCCACTGGTAACCTCTCAAACGAACCACAAACACTTGGGCTCTGAACTTGTTTAGCCTACTAAAACTTCCAACGTACACAGCCTCTCCTGCTCAATCTGGCCAGAGCTCAACACCGAAATTGCGAACGTCCAGCGATTGCTCCTACACTAAAGGTGCCAGCCCTGAAAGCTCTTGCTGGTCCTCATCTCCCACTGGTAACCTCTCAAACGAACCACAAACACTTGGGCTCTGAACTTGTTTCGCCTACTAAAACTTCCAACGTACACAGCCTCTCCTGCTCAATCTGGCCAGAGCTCAACACCGAAATTGCGAACGTCCAGGGATTGCTCCTACACTAAAGGTGCCAGCCCTGAAAGCTCTTGCTGGTCCTCATCTCCCACTGGTAACCTCTCAAACGAACCACAAACACTTGGCCTCTAACTTGTTTAGCCTACTAAAACTTCCAACGTACACAGCCTCTCCTGCTCAATCTGGCCAGAGCTCAACACCGAAATTGCGAACGTCCAGCGATTGCTCCTACACTAAAGGTGCCAGCCCTGAAAGCTCTTGCTGGTCCTCATCTCCCACTGGTAACCTCTCAAACGAACCACAAACACTTGGGCTCTGAACTTGTTTCGCCTACTAAAACTTCCAACGTACACAGCCTCTCCTGCTCAATCTGGCCAGAGCTCAACACCAACATTGCGAACGTCCAGCGATTGCTCCTACACTAAAGGTGCCAGCCCTGAAAGCTCTTGCTGGTCCTCATCTCCCACTGGTAACCTCTCAAACGAACCACAAACACTTGGGCTCTGAACTTGTTTCGCCTACTAAAACTTCCAACGTACACAGCCTCTCCTGCTCAATCTGGCCAGAGCTCAACACCGACATTGCGAACGTCCAGGGATTGCTCCTACACTAAAGGTGCCAGCCCTGAAAGCTCTTGCTGGTCCTCATCTCCCACTGGGAACCTCTCAAACGAACCACAAACACTTGGCCTCTGAACTTGTTTCGCCTACTAAAACTTCCAACGTACACAGCCTCTCCTGCTCAATCTGCCCAAAATTCACCAACGAAATTACGAACGTCCAGGGATTGCTCCTACACTAAAGGTGCCAGCCCTGAAAGCTCTTGCTGCTCCTCATCTCCCACTGGTAACCTCTCAAACGAACCACAAACACTTGGGCTCTGAACTTGTTTAGCCTACTAAAACTTCCAACGTACACAGCCTCTCCTGCTCAATCTGGCCAGAGCTCAACACCGAAATTGCGAACGTCCAGCGATTGCTCCTACACTAAAGGTGCCAGCCCTGAAAGCTCTTGCTGGTCCTCATCTCCCACTGGTAACCTCTCAAACGAACCACAAACACTTGGGCTCTGAACTTGTTTAGCCTACTAAAACTTCCAACGTACACAGCCTCTCCTGCTCAATCTGGCCAGAGCTCAACACCGAAATTGCGAACGTCCAGGGATTGCTCCTACACTAAAGGTGCCAGCCCTGAAAGCTCTTGCTGGTCCTCATCTCCCACTGGTAACCTCTCAAACGAACCACAAACACTTGGCCTCTGAACTTGTTTAGCCTACTAAAACTTCCAACGTACACAGCCTCTCCTGCTCAATCTGGCCAGAGCTCAACACCGACATTGCGAACGTCCAGCGATTGCTCCTACACTAAAGGTGCCAGCCCTGAAAGCTCTTGCTGGTCCTCATCTCCCACTGGTAACCTCTCAAACGAACCACAAACACTTGGGCTCTGAACTTGTTTCGCCTACTAAAACTTCCAACGTACACAGCCTCTCCTGCTCAATCTGGCCAGAGCTCAACACCGACATTGCGAACGTCCAGGGATTGCTCCTACACTAAAGGTGCCAGCCCTGAAAGCTCTTGCTGGTCCTCATCTCCCACTGGTAACCTCTCAAACGAACCACAAACACTTGGCCTCTGAACTTGTTTAGCCTACTAAAACTTCCAACGTACACAGCCTCTCCTGCTCAATCTGGCCAGAGCTCAACACCGACATTGTGAACGTCCAGGGATTGCTCCTACACTAAAGGTGCCAGCCCTGAAAGCTCTTGCTGGTCCTCATCTCCCACTGGTAACCTCTCAAACGAACCACAAACACTTGGGCTCTGAACTTGTTTAGCCTACTAAAACTTCCAATGTACACAGCCTCTCCTGCTCAATCTGGCCAGAGCTCAACACCGAAATTGCGAACGTCCAGCGATTGCTCCTACACTAAAGGTGCCAGCCCTGAAAGCTCTTGCTGGTCCTCATCTCCCACTGGTAACCTCTCAAACGAACCACAAACACTTGGGCTCTGAACTTGTTTAGCCTACTAAAACTTCCAACGTACACAGCCTCTCCTGCTCAATCTGGCCAGAGCTCAACACCGAAATTGCGAACGTCCAGCGATTGCTCCTACACTAAAGGTGCCAGCCCTGAAAGCTCTTGCTGGTCCTCATCTCCCACTGGTAACCTCTCAAACGAACCACAAACACTTGGGCTCTGAACTTGTTTCGCCTACTAAAACTTCCAACGTACACAGCCTCTCCTGCTCAATCTGGCCAGAGCTCAACACCGAAATTGCGAACATCCAGCGATTGCTCCTACACTAAAGGTGCCAGCCCTGAAAGCTCTTGCTGGTCCTCATCTCCCACTGGTAACCTCTCAAACGAACCACAAACACTTGGGCTCTGAACTTGTTTAGCCTACTAAAACTTCCAACGTACACAGCCTCTCCTGCTCAATCTGGCCAGAGCTCAACACCGAAATTGCGAACGTCCAGGGATTGCTCCTACACTAAAGGTGCCAGCCCTGAAAGCTCTTGCTGGTCCTCATCTCCCACTGGTAACCTCTCAAACGAACCACAAACACTTGGCCTCTGAACTTGTTTAGCCTACTAAAACTTCCAACGTACACAGCCTCTGCTGCTCAATCTGGCCAAAATTAACCAACGAAATTACGAACGTCCAGCGATTGCTCCTACACTAAAGGTGCCAGCCCTGAAAGCTCTTGCTGGTCCTCATCTCCCACTGGTAACCTCTCAAACGAACCACAAACACTTGGGCTCTCAACTTGTTTAGCCTACTAAAACTTCCAACGTACACAGCCTCTCCTGCTCAATCTGGCCAGAGCTCAACACCGACATTGCGAACGTCCAGCGATTGCTCCTACACTAAAGGTGCCAGCCCTGAAAGCTCTTGCTGGTCCTCATCTCCCACTGGTAACCTCTCAAACGAACCACAAACACTTGGGCTCTGAACTTGTTTAGCCTACTAAAACTTCCAACGTACACAGCCTCTCCTGCTCAATCTGGCCAGAGCTCAACACCGAAATTGCGAACGTCCAGCGATTGCTCCTACACTAAAGGTGCCAGCCCTGAAAGCTCTTGCTGGTCCTCATCTCCCACTGGTAACCTCTCAAACGAACCACAAACACTTGGGCTCTGAACTTGTTTAGCCTACTAAAACTTCCAACGTACACAGCCTCTCCTGCTCAATCTGGCCAGAGCTCAACACCGAAATTGTGAACGTCCAGCGATTGCTCCTACACTAAAGGTGCCAGCCCTGAAAGCTCTTGCTGGTCCTCATCTCCCACTGGTAACCTCTCAAACGAACCACAAACACTTGGCCTCTGAACTTGTTTAGCCTACTAAAACTTCCAACGTACACAGCCTCTCCTGCTCAATCTGGCCAGAGCTCAACACCGAAATTGCGAACGTCCAGGGATTGCTCCTACACTAAAGGTGCCAGCCCTGAAAGCTCTTGCTGGTCCTCATCTCCCACTGGTAACCTCTCAAACGAACCACAAACACTTGGGCTCTGAACTTGTTTCGCCTACTAAAACTTCCAACGTACACAGCCTCTCCTGCTCAATCTGGCCAGAGCTCAACACCGACATTGCGAACGTCCAGGGATTGCTCCTACACTAAAGGTGCCAGCCCTGAAAGCTCTTGCTGGTCCTCATCTCCCACTGGTAACCTCTCAAACGAACCACAAACACTTGGCCTCTGAACTTGTTTAGCCTACTAAAACTTCCAACGTACACAGCCTCTCCTGCTCAATCTGCCCAAAATTCACCAACGAAATTACGAACGTCCAGCGATTGCTCCTACACTAAAGGTGCCAGCCCTGAAAGCTCTTGCTGGTCCTCATCTCCCACTGGTAACCTCTCAAACGAACCACAAACACTTGGGATCTGAACTTGTTTCGCCTACTAAAACTTCCAACGTATACAGCCTCTCCTGCTCAATCTGGCCAGAGCTCAACACCGAAATTGCGAACGTCCAGCGATTGCTCCTACACTAAAGGTGCCAGCCCTGAAAGCTCTTGCTGGTCCTCATCTCCCACTGGTAACCTCTCAAACGAACCACAAACACTTGGGCTCTCAACTTGTTTAGCCTACTAAAACTTCCAACGTACACAGCCTCTCCTGCTCAATCTGGCCAGAGCTCAACACCGAGATTGCGAACGTCCAGCGATTGCTCCTACACTAAAGGTGCCAGCCCTGAAAGCTCTTGCTGGTCCTCATCTCCCACTGGTAACCTCTCAAACGAACCACAAACACTTGGCCTCTGAACTTGTTTAGCCCTACTAAAACTTCCAACGTACACAGCCTCTCCTGCTCAATCTGGCCAGAGCTCAACACCGAAATTGCGAACGTCCAGCGATTGCTCCTTACACTAAAGGTGCCAGCCCTGAAAGCTCTTGCTGGTCCTCATCTCCCACTGGTAAACCTCTCAAACGAACCACAAACACTTGGGCCTCTGAACTTGTTTCGCCCTACTAAAACTTCAACGTACACAGCCTCTCCTGCTCAATCTGGCCAGAGCTCAACACCGAAATTGTGAACGTCCAGCGATTGCTCCTACACTAAAGGTGCCAGCCCTGAAAGCTCTTGCTGGTCCTCATCTCCCACTGGTAACCTCTCAAACGAACCACAAACACTTGGCCTCTGAACTTGTTTAGCCTACTCAAACTTCCAACGTACACAGCCTCTCCTGCTCAATCTGGCCAGAGCTCAACACCGAGATTGCGAACGTCCAGGGATTGCTCCTACACTAAAGGTGCCAGCCCTGAAAGCTCTTGCTGGTCCTCATCTCCCACTGGTAACCTCTCAAACGAACCACAAACACTTGGGCTCTGAACTTGTTTAGCCTACTAAAACTTCCAACGTACACAGCCTCTCCTGCTCAATCTGGCCAGAGCTCAACACCGAGATTGCGAACGTCCAGCGATTGCTCCTACACTAAAGGTGCCAGCCCTGAAAGCTCTTGCTGGTCCTCATCTCCCACTGGTAACCTCTCAAACGAACCACAAACACTTGGGCTCTGAACTTGTTTAGCCTACTAAAACTTCCAACGTACACAGCCTCTCCTGCTCAATCTGGCCAGAGCTCAACACCGAAATTGCGAACGTCCAGGGATTGCTCCTACACTAAAGGTGCCAGCCCTGAAAGCTCTTGCTGGTCCTCATCTCCCACTGGGAACCTCTAAAACGAACCACAAACACTTGGCCTCTGAACTTGTTTAGCCTACTAAAACTTCCAACGTACACAGCCTCTCCTGCTCAATCTGGCCAGAGCTCAACACCGACATTGCGAACGTCCAGCGATTGCTCCTACACTAAAGGTGCCAGCCCTGAAAGCTCTTGCTGCTCCTCATCTCCCACTGGTAACCTCTCAAACGAACCACAAACACTTGGCCTCTGAACTTGTTTAGCCTACTAAAACTTCCAACGTACACAGCCTCTCCTGCTCATCTGGCCAATATTCACCAACGAAATTACGAACGTCCAGGGATTGCTCCTACACTAAAGGTGCCAGCCCTGAAAGCTCTTGCTGGTCCTCATCTCCCACTGGGAACCTCTCAAACGAACCACAAACACTTGGGCTCTGAACTTGTTTAGCCTACTAAAACTTCCAACGTACACAGCCTCTCCTGCTCAATCTGCCCAAAATTCACCAACGAAATTACGAACGTCCAGGGATTGCTCCTACACTAAAGGTGCCAGCCCTGAAAGCTCTTGCTGCTCCTCATCTCCACTGGTAACCTCTCAAACGAACCACAACACTTGGGCTCTGAACTTGTTTCGCCTACTAAAACTTCCAACGTACACAGCCTCTCCTGCTCAATCTGGCCAGAGCTCAACACCGACATTGCGAACGTCCAGGGATTGCACCTACACTAAAGGTGCCAGCCCTGAAAGCTCTTGCTGCTCCTCATCTCCCACTGGTAACCTCTCAAACGAACCGCAAACACTTGGGCTCTGAACTTGTTTAGCCTACTAAAACTTCCAATGTACACAGCCTCTCCTGCTCAATCTGGCCAGAGCTCAACACCGAAATTGCGAACGTCCAGCGATTGCTCCTACACTAAAGGTGCCAGCCCTGAAAGCTCTTGCTGGTCCTCATCTCCCACTGGTAACCTCTCAAACGAACACAAACACTTGGGCTCTGAACTTGTTTAGCCTACTAAAAACTTCCAACGTACACAGCCTCTCTTGCTCAATCTGGCCAAAATTCACCAACGAAATTACGAACGTCCAGGGATTGCTCCTACACTAAAGGTGCCAACCCTGAAAGCTCTTGCTGGTCCTCATCTCCCACTGGTAACCTCTCAAACGAACCACAAACACTTGGGCTCTGAACTTGTTTAGCCTACTAAAACTTCCAACGTACACAGCCTCTCCTGCTCAATCTGGCCAGAGCTCAACACCGAAATTGCGAACGTCCAGCGATTGCTCCTACACTAAAGGTGCCAGCCCTGAAAGCTCTTGCTGGTCCTCATCTCCCACTGGTAACCTCTCAAACGAACCACAAACACTTGGGCTCTGAACTTGTTTAGCCTACTAAAACTTCCAACATACACAGCCTCTCCTGCTCAATCTGGCCAGAGCTCAACACCGAAATTGCGAACGTCCAGCGATTGCTCCTACACTAAAGGTGCCAGCCCTGAAAGCTCTTGCTGGTCCTCATCTCCCACTGGGAACCTCTCAAACGAACCACAAACACTTGGGCTCTGAACTTGTTTCGCCTACTAAAACTTCCAACGTACACAGCCTCTCCTGCTCAATCTGGCCAGAGCTCAACACCGAAATTGCGAACGTCCAGCGATTGCTCCTACACTAAAGGTGCCAGCCCTGAAAGCTCTTGCTGCTCCTCATCTCCCACTGGTAACCTCTCAAACGAACCACAAACACTTGGGCTCTGAACTTGTTTAGCCTACTAAAACTTCCAACGTACACAGCCTCTCCTGCTCAATCTGGCCAGAGCTCAACACCGAAATTGCGAACGTCCAGCGATTGCTCCTACACTAAAGGTGCCAGCCCTGAAAGCTCTTGCTGGTCCTCATCTCCCACTGGTAACCTCTCAAACGAACCACAAACACTTGGGCTCTGAACTTGTTTAGCCTACTAAAACTTCCAACGTACACAGCCTCTCCTGCTCAATCTGGCCAGAGCTCAACACCGAAATTGCGAACGTCCAGGGATTGCTCCTACACTAAAGGTGCCAGCCCTGAAAGCTCTTGCTGGTCCTCATCTCCCACTGGTAACCTCTCAAACGAACCACAAACACTTGGGCTCTGAACTTGTTTAGCCTACTAAAACTTCCAACGTACACAGCCTCTCCTGCTCAATCTGGCCAGAGCTCAACACCGAAATTGCGAACGTCCAGGGATTGCTCCTACACTAAAGGTGCCAGCCCTGAAAGCTCTTGCTGGTCCTCATCTCCCACTGGTAACCTCTCAAACGAACCACAAACACTTGGCCTCTGAACTTGTTTCGCCTACTAAAACTTCCAACGTACACAGCCTCTCCTGCTCAATCTGGCCAGAGCTCAACACCGACATTGCGAACGTCCAGGGATTGCTCCTACACTAAAGGTGCCAGCCCTGAAAGCTCTTTGCTGGTCCTCATCTCCCACTGGTAACCTCTCAAACGAACCACAAACACTTGGCCTCTGAACTTGTTTAGCCTACTAAAACTTCCAACGTACACAGCCTCTCCTGCTCAATCTGGCCAGAGCTCACACCGACATTGTGAACGTCCAGGGATTGCTCCTACACTAAAGGTGCCAGCCCTGAAAGCTCTTGCTGGTCCTCATCTCCCACTGGGAACCTCTCAAACGAACCACAAACACTTGGGCTCTGAACTTGTTTAGCCTACTAAAACTTCCAACGTACACAGCCTCTCCTGCTCAATCTGGCCAGAGCTCAACACCGAAATTGCGAACGTCCAGCGATTGCTCCTACACTAAAGGTGCCAGCCCTGAAAGCTCTTGCTGGTCCTCATCTCCCACTGGTAACCTCTCAAACGAACCACAAACACTTGGGCTCTGAACTTGTTTCGCCTACTAAAACTTCCAACGTACACAGCCTCTCCTGCTCAATCTGGCCAGAGCTCAACACCGAAATTGCGAACGTCCAGCGATTGCTCCTACACTAAAGGTGCCAGCCCTGAAAGCTCTTGCTGGTCCTCATCTCCCACTGGTAACCTCTCAAACGAACCACAAACACTTGGGCTCTGAACTTGTTTAGCCTACTAAAACTTCCAACGTACACAGCCTCTCCTGCTCAATCTGGCCAGAGCTCAACACCGAAATTGCGAACATCCAGCGATTGCTCCTACACTAAAGGTGCCAGCCCTGAAAGCTCTTGCTGGTCCTCATCTCCCACTGGTACCTCTCAAACGAACCACAAACACTTGGGCTCTGAACTTGTTTAGCCTACTAAAACTTCCAACGTACACAGCCTCTCCTGCTCAATCTGGCCAGAGCTCAACACCGAAATTGCGAACGTCAAGGGATTGCTCCTACACTAAAGGTGCCAGCCCTGAAAGCTCTTGCTGGTCCTCATCTCCCCACTGGTAACCTCTCAAACGAACCACAAACACTTGGCCTCTGAACTTGTTTAGCCTACTAAAACTTCCAACGTACACAGCCTCTCCTGCTCAATCTGCCCAAAATTCACCAACGAAATTACGAACGTCCAGCGATTGCTCCTACACTAAAGGTGCCAGCCCTGAAAGCTCTTGCTGGTCCTCATCTCCCACTGGTAACCTCTCAAACGAACCACAAACACTTGGGATCTGAACTTGTTTCGCCTACTAAAACTTCCAACGTATACAGCCCTCTCCTGCTCAATCTGGCCAGAGCTCAACACCGAAATTGCGAACGTCCAGCGATTGCTCCTACACTAAAGGTGCCAGCCCTGAAAGCTCTTGCTGGTCCTCATCTCCCACTGGTAACCTCTCAAACGAACCACAAACACTTGGGCTCTCAACTTGTTTAGCCTACTAAACTTCCAACGTACACAGCCTCTCCTGCTCAATCTGGCCAGAGCTCAACACCGACATTGCGAACGTCCAGCGATTGCTCCTACACTAAAGGTGCCAGCCCTGAAAGCTCTTGCTGGTCCTCATCTCCCACTGGTAACCTCTCAAACGAACCACAAACACTTGGGCTCTGAACTTGTTTAGCCTACTAAAACTTCCAACGTACACAGCCTCTCCTGCTCAATCTGGCCAGAGCTCAACACCGAAATTGCGAACGTCCAGCGATTGCTCCTACACTAAAGGTGCCAGCCCTGAAAGCTCTTGCTGGTCCTCATCTCCCACTGGTAACCTCTCAAACGAACCACAAACACTTGGGCTCTGAACTTGTTTAGCCTACTAAAACTTCCAACGTACACAGCCTCTCCTGCTCAATCTGGCCAGAGCTCAACACCGAAATTGTGAACGTCCAGCGATTGCTCCTACACTAAAGGTGCCAGCCCTGAAAGCTCTTGCTGGTCCTCATCCTCCCACTGGTAACCTCTCAAACGAACCACAAACACTTGGCCTCTGAACTTGTTTAGCCTACTAAAACTTCCAACGTACACAGCCTCTCCTGCTCAATCTGGCCAGAGCTCAACACCGACATTGCGAACGTCCAGGGATTGCTCCTACACTAAAGGTGCCAGCCCTGAAAGCTCTTGCTGGTCCTCATCTCCCACTGGTAAACCTCTCAAACGAACCACAAACACTTGGGCTCTGAACTTGTTTAGCCTACTAAAACTTCCAACGTACACAGCCTCTCCTGCTCAATCTGGCCAGAGCTCAACACCGAGATTGCGAACGTCCAGGGATTGCTCCTACACTAAAGGTGCCAGCCCTGAAAGCTCTTGCTGGTCCTCATCTCCCACTGGTAACCTCTCAAACGAACCACAAACACTTGGGCTCTGAACTTGTTTAGCCTACTAAAACTTCCAACGTACACAGCCTCTCCTGCTCAATCTGGCCAGAGCTCAACACCGAAATTGCGAACGTCCAGCGATTGCTCCTACACTAAAGGTGCCAGCCCTGAAAGCTCTTGCTGGTCCTCATCTCCCACTGGGAACCTCTCAAACGAACCACAAACACTTGGGCTCTGAACTTGTTTCGCCTACTAAAACTTCCAACGTACACAGCCTCTCCTGCTCAATCTGGCCAGAGCTCAACACCGACATTGCGAACGTCCAGGGATTGCTCCTACACTAAAGGTGCCAGCCTGAAAGCTCTTGCTGGTCCTCATCTCCCACTGGTAACCTCTCAAACGAACCACAACACTTGGCCTCTGAACTTGTTTAGCCTACTAAAACTTCCAACGTACACAGCCTCTCCTGCTCAATCTGCCCAAATTCACCAACGAAATTACGAACGTCCAGCGATTGCTCCTACACTAAGGTGCCAGCCCTGAAAGCTCTTGCTGGTCCTCATCTCCCACTGGTAACCTCTCAAACGAACCACAAACACTTGGGATCTGAACTTGTTTCGCCTACTAAAAACTTCCAACGTATACAGCCTCTCCTGCTCAATCTGGCCAGAGCTCAACACCGAAATTGCGAACGTCCAGCGATTGCTCCTACACTAAAGGTGCCAGCCCTGAAAGCTCTTGCTGGTCCTCATCTCCCACTGGTAACCTCTCAAACGAACCACAAACACTTGGGCTCTCAACTTGTTTAGCCTACTAAAACTTCCAACGTACACAGCCTCTCCTGCTCAATCTGGCCAGAGCTCAACACCGAGATTGCGAACGTCCAGCGATTGCTCCTACACTAAAGGTGCCAGCCCTGAAAGCTCTTGCTGGTCCTCATCTCCCACTGGTAACCTCTCAAACGAACCACAAACACTTGGGCTCTGAACTTGTTTAGCCTACTAAAACTTCCAACGTACACAGCCTCTCCTGCTCAATCTGGCCAGAGCTCAACACCGAAATTGCGAACGTCCAGCGATTGCTCCTACACTAAAGGTGCCAGCCCTGAAAGCTCTTGCTGGTCCTCATCTCCCACTGGTAACCTCTCAAACGAACCACAAACACTTGGGCTCTGAACTTGTTTCGCCTACTAAACTTCCAACGTACACAGCCTCTCCTGCTCAATCTGGCCAGAGCTCAACACCGAAATTGTGAACGTCCAGCGATTGCTCCTACACTAAAGGTGCCAGCCCTGAAAGCTCTTGCTGGTCCTCATCTCCCACTGGTAACCTCTCAAACGAACCACAAACACTTGGGCTCTGAACTTGTTTAGCCTACTAAAACTTCCAACGTACACAGCCTCTCCTGCTCAATCTGGCCAGAGCTCAACACCGAGATTGCGAACGTCCAGGGATTGCTCCTACACTAAAGGTGCCAGCCCTGAAAGCTCTTGCTGGTCCTCATCTCCCACTGGTAACCTCTCAAACGAACCACAAACACTTGGGCTCTCAACTTGTTTAGCCTACTAAAACTTCCAACGTACACAGCCTCTCCTGCTCAATCTGGCCAGAGCTCAACACCGAAATTGCGAACGTCCAGCGATTGCTCCTACACTAAAGGTGCCAGCCCTGAAAGCTCTTGCTGGTCCTCATCTCCCACTGGTAACCTCTCAAACGAACCACAAACACTTGGGCTCTGAACTTGTTTAGCCTACTAAAACTTCCAACGTACACAGCCTCTCCTGCTCAATCTGGCCAGAGCTCAACACCGAAATTGCGAACGTCCAGGGATTGCTCCTACACTAAAGGTGCCAGCCCTGAAAGCTCTTGCTGGTCCTCATCTCCCACTGGGAACCTCTCAAACGAACACAAACACTTGGGCTCTGAACTTGTTTCGCTACTAAAACTTCCAACGTACACAGCCTCTCCTGCTCAATCTGGCCAGAGCTCAACACCGACATTGCGAACGTCCAGGGATTGCTCCTACACTAAAGGTGCCAGCCCTGAAAGCTCTTGCTGGTCCTCATCTCCCACTGGTAACCTCTCAAACGAACCACAAACACTTGGGCTCTGAACTTGTTTAGCCTACTAAAACTTCCAACGTACACAGCCTCTCCTGCTCAATCTGGCCAGAGCTCAACACCGACATTGCGAACGTCCAGGGATTGCTCCTACACTAAAGGTGCCAGCCCTGAAAGCTCTTGCTGGTCCTCATCTCCCACTGGGAACCTCTCAAACGAACCACAAACACTTGGGCTCTGAACTTGTTTAGCCTACTAAAACTTCCAACGTACACAGCCTCTCCTGCTCAATCTGGCCAGAGCTCAACACCGAAATTGCGAACGTCCAGCGATTGCTCCTACACTAAAGGTGCCAGCCCTGAAAGCTCTTGCTGGTCCTCATCTCCCACTGGGAACCTCTCAAACGAACACAAACACTTGGGCTCTGAACTTGTTTAGCCTACTAAAAACTTCCAACGTACACAGCCTCTCCTGCTCAATCTGGCCAGAGCTCAACACCGAAATTGCGAACGTCCAGCGATTGCTCCTACACTAAAGGTGCCAGCCCTGAAAGCTCTTGCTGGTCCTCATCTCCCACTGGTAACCTCTCAACGAACCACAAACACTTGGGCTCTGAACTTGTTTTAGCCTACTAAAACTTCCAACGTACACAGCCTCTCCTGCTCAATCTGGCCAGAGCTCAACACCGAAATTGCGAACGTCCAGCGATTGCTCCTACACTAAAGGTGCCAGCCCTGAAAGCTCTTGCTGGTCCTCATCTCCCACTGGTAACCTCTCAAACGAACCACAAACACTTGGGCTCTGAACTTGTTTAGCCTACTAAAACTTCCAACGTACACAGCCTCTCCTGCTCAATCTGGCCAGAGCTCAACACCGAAATTGCGAACGTCCAGGGATTGCTCCTACACTAAAGGTTGCCAGCCCTGAAAGCTCTTGCTGGTCCTCATCTCCCACTGGTAACCTCTCAAACGAACCACAAACACTTGGGCTCTGAACTTGTTTAGCCTACTAAAACTTCCAACGTACACAGCCTCTCCTGCTCAATCTGGCCAGAGCTCAACACCGAAATTCGCGAACGTCCAGGATTGCTCCTACACTAAAGGTGCCAGCCCTGAAAGCTCTTGCTGGTCCTCATCTCCCACTGGTAACCTCTCAAACGAACCACAAACACTTGGGCTCTGAACTTGTTTCGCCTACTAAAACTTCCAACGTACACAGCCTCTCCTGCTCAATCTGGCCAGAGCTCAACACCGACATTGCGAACGTCCAGGGATTGCTCCTACACTAAAAGGTGCCAGCCCTGAAAGCTCTTGCTGGTCCTCATCTCCCACTGGTAACCTCTCAAACGAACCACAAACACTTGGCCTCTGAACTTGTTTAGCCTACTAAAACTTCCAACGTACACAGCCTCTCCTGCTCAATCTGGCCAGAGCTCAACACCGGACATTGTGAACGTCCAGGGATTGCTCCTACACTAAAGGTGCCAGCCCTGAAAGCTCTTGCTGGTCCTCATCTCCCACTGGTAACCTCTCAAACGAACCACAAACACTTGGGCTCTTGAACTTGTTTAGCCTACTAAAACTTCCAACGTACACAGCCTCTCCTGCTCAATCTGGCCAGAGCTCAACACCGAAATTGCGAACGTCCAGCGATTGCTCCTACACTAAAGGTGCCAGCCCTGAAAGCTCTTGCTGGTCCTCATCTCCCACTGGTAACCTCTCAAACGAACCACAAACACTTGGGCTCTGAACTTGTTTAGCCTACTAAAACTTCCAACGTACACAGCCTCTCCTGCTCAATCTGGCCAGAGCTCAACACCGAATTGCGAACGTCCAGCGATTGCTCCTACTATAAAGGTGCCAGCCCTGAAAGCTCTTGCTGGTCCTCATCTCCCACTGGTAACCTCTCAAACGAACCACAAACACTTGGGCTCTGAACTTGTTTAGCCTACTAAAACTTCCAACGTACACAGCCTCTCCTGCTCAATCTGGCCAGAGCTCAACACCGAAATTGCGAACATCCAGGGATTGCTCCTACACTAAAGGTGCCAGCCCTGAAAGCTCTTGCTGCTCCTCATCTCCCACTGGTAACCTCTCAAACGAACCACAAACACTTGGGCTCTGAACTTGTTTCGCCTACTAAAACTTCCAACGTACACAGCCTCTCCTGCTCAATCTGGCCAGAGCTCAACACCGAAATTGCGAACGTCAGGGATTGCTCCTACACTAAAGGTGCCAGCCCCTGAAAGCTCTTGCTGGTCCTCATCTCCCACTGGTAACCTCTCAAACGAACCACAAACACTTGGCCTCTGAACTTGTTAGCCTACTAAAACTTCCAACGTACACAGCCTCTCCTGCTCAATCTGCCCAAAATTCACCAACGAAATTACGAACGTCCAGCGATTGCTCCTACACTAAAGGTGCCAGCCCTGAAAGCTCTTGCTGCTCCTCATCTCCCACTGGTAACCTCTCAAACGAACACAACACTTGGGATCTGAACTTGTTTCGCCTACTAAAACTTCCAACGTATACAGCCTCTCCTGCTCAATCTGGCCAGAGCTCAACACCGAAATTGCGAACGTCCAGCGATTGCTCCTACACTAAAGGTGCCAGCCCTGAAAGCTCTTGCTGGTCCTCATCTCCCACTGGTAACCTCTCAAACGAACCACAAACACTTGGGCTCTCAACTTGTTTAGCCTACTAAAACTTCCAACGTACACAGCCTCTCCTGCTCAATCTGGCCAGAGCTCAACACCGACATTGCGAACGTCCAGCGATTGCTCCTACACTAAAGGTGCCAGCCCTGAAAGCTCTTGCTGGTCCTCATCTCCCACTGGTAACCTCTCAAACGAACCACAAACACTTGGGCTCTGAACTTGTTTAGCCTACTAAAACTTCCAACGTACACAGCCTCTCCTGCTCAATCTGGCCAGAGCTCAACACCGAAATTGCGAACGTCCAGCGATTGCTCCTACACTAAAGGTGCCAGCCCTGAAAGCTCTTGCTGGTCCTCATCTCCCACTGCTAACCTCTCAAACGAACCACAAACACTTGGGCTCTGAACTTGTTTAGCCTACTAAAACTTCCAACGTACACAGCCTCTCCTGCTCAATCTGGCCAGAGCTCAACACCGAAATTGTGAACGTCCAGCGATTGCTCCTACACTAAAGGTGCCAGCCCTGAAAGCTCTTGCTGGTCCTCATCTCCCACTGGTAACCTCTCAAACGAACCACAAACACTTGGCCTCTGAACTTGTTTAGCCTACTAAAACTTCCAACGTACACAGCCTCTCCTGCTCAATCTGGCCAGAGCTCAACACCGAGATTGCGAACGTCCAGGGATTGCTCCTACACTAAAGGTGCCAGCCCTGAAAGCTCTTGCTGGTCCTCATCTCCCACTGGTAACCTCTCAAACGAACCACAAACACTTGGGCTCTGAACTTGTTTAGCCTACTAAAACTTCCAACGTACACAGCCTCTCCTGCTCAATCTGGCCAGAGCTCAACACCGAGATTGCGAACGTCCAGGGATTGCTCCTACACTAAAGGTGCCAGCCCTGAAAGCTCTTGCTGGTCCTCATCTCCCCACTGGTAACCTCTCAAACGAACCACAAACACTTGGGCTCTGAACTTGTTTAGCCTACTAAAACTTCCAACGTACACAGCCTCTCCTGCTCAATCTGGCCAGAGCTCAACACCGAAATTGCGAACGTCCAGGGATTGCTCCTACACTAAAGGTGCCAGCCCTGAAAGCTCTTGCTGGTCCTCATCTCCCACTGGTAACCTCTCAAACGAACCACAAACACTTGGGCTCTGAACTTGTTTCGCCTACTAAAACTTCCAACGTACACAGCCTCTCCTGCTCAATCTGCCCAAAATTCACCAACGAAATTACGAACGTCCAGCGATTGCTCCTACACTAAAGGTGCCAGCCCTGAAAGCTCTTGCTGGTCCTCATCTCCCACTGGTAACCTCTCAAACGAACCACAAACACTTGGGATCTGAACTTGTTTCGCCTACTAAAACTTCCAACGTATACAGCCTCTCCTGCTCAATCTGGCCAGAGCTCAACACCGAAATTGCGAACGGTCCAGCGATTGCTCCTACACTAAAGGTGCCAGCCCTGAAAGCTCTTGCTGGTCCTCATCTCCCACTGGTAACCTCTCAAACGAACCACAAACACTTGGGCTCTCAACTTGTTTAGCCTACTAAAACTTCCAACGTACACAGCCTCTCCTGCTCAATCTGGCCAGAGCTCAACACCGAGATTGCGAACGTCCAGCGATTGCTCCTACACTAAAGGTGCCAGCCCTGAAAGCTCTTGCTGGTCCTCATCTCCCACTGGTAACCTCTCAAACGAACCACAAACACTTGGGCTCTGAACTTGTTTAGCCTACTAAAACTTCCAACGTACACAGCCTCTCCTGCTCAATCTGGCCAGAGCTCAACACCGAAATTGCGAACGTCCAGCGATTGCTCCTACACTAAAGGTGCCAGCCCTGAAAGCTCTTGCTGGTCCTCATCTCCCACTAGTAACCTCTCAAACGAACCACAAACACTTGGGCTCTGAACTTGTTTCGCCTACTAAAACTTCCAACGTACACAGCCTCTCCTGCTCAATCTGGCCAGAGCTCAACACCGACATTGCGAACGTCCAGGGATTTCTCCTACACTAAAGGTGCCAGCCCTGAAGCTCTTGCTGGTCCTCATCTCCCACTGGTAACCTCTCAAACGAACCACAAACACTTGGGCTCTGAACTTGTTTAGCCTACTAAAACTTCCAACGTACACAGCCTCTCCTGCTCAATCTGGCCAGAGCTCAACACCGACATTGCGAACGTCCAGGGATTGCTCCTACACTAAAGGTGCCAGCCCTGAAAGCTCTTGCTGGTCCTCATCTCCCACTGGGAACCTCTCAAACGAACCACAAACACTTGGGCTCTGAACTTGTTTAGCCTACTAAAACTTCCAACGTACACAGCCTCTCCTGCTCAATCTGGCCAGAGCTCAACACCGAAATTGCGAACGTCCAGCGATTGCTCCTACACTAAAGGTGCCAGCCCTGAAAGCTCTTGCTGGTCCTCATCTCCCACTGGTAACCTCTAAAACGAACCACAAACACTTGGCCTCTGAACTTGTTTAGCCTACTAAAACTTCCAACGTACACAGCCTCTCCTGCTCAATCTGGCCAGAGCTCAACACTGACATTGCGAACGTCCAGCGATTGCTCCTACACTAAAGGTGCCAGCCCTGAAAGCTCTTGCTGCTCCTCATCTCCCACTGGTAACCTCTCAAACGAACCACAAACACTTGGCCTCTGAACTTGTTTAGCCTACTAAAACTTCCAACGTACACAGCCTCTCCTGCTCAATCTGGCCAATATTCACCAACGAAATTACGAACGTCCAGGGATTGCTCCTACACTAAAGGTGCCAGCCCTGAAAGCTCTTGCTGGTCCTCATCTCCCACTGGTAACCTCTCAAACGAACCACAAACACTTGGGCTCTGAACTTGTTTAGCCTACTAAAACTTCCAACGTACACAGCCTCTCCTGCTCAATCTGCCCAAAATTCACCAACGAAATTACGAACGTCCAGGGATTGCTCCTACACTAAAGGTGCCAGCCCTGAAAGCTCTTGCTGGTCCTCATCTCTCACTGGTAACCTCTCAAACGAACCACAAACACTTGGGCTCTGAACTTGTTTCGCCTACTAAAACTTCCAACGTACACAGCCTCTCCTGCTCAATCTGGCCAGAGCTCAACACCGAAATTGCGAACGTCCAGGGATTGCTCCTACACTAAAGGTGCCAGCCCTGAAAGCTCTTGCTGCTCCTCATCTCCCACTGGTAACCTCTCAAACGAACCACAAACACTTGGGCTCTGAACTTGTTTAGCCTACTAAAACTTCCAATGTACACAGCCTCTCCTGCTCAATCTGGCCAGAGCTCAACACCGAAATTGCGAACGTCCAGCGATTGCTCCTACACTAAAGGTGCCAGCCCTGAAAGCTCTTGCTGGTCCTCATCTCCCACTGGTAACCTCTCAAACGAACCACAAACACTTGGGCTCTGAACTTGTTTAGCCTACTAAAACTTCCAACGTACACAGCCTCTCTTGCTCAATCTGGCCAAAATTCACCAACGAAATTACGAACGTCCAGGGATTGCTCCTACACTAAAGGTGCCAACCCTGAAAGCTCTTGCTGGTCCTCATCTCCCACTGGTAACCTCTCAAACGAACCACAAACACTTGGGCTCTGAACTTGTTTCGCCTACTAAAACTTCCAACGTACACAGCCTCTCCTGCTCAATCTGGCCAGAGCTCAACACCGAAATTGCGAACGTCCAGCGATTGCTCCTACACTAAAGGTGCCAGCCCTGAAAGCTCTTGCTGGTCCTCATCTGCCACTGGTAACCTCTCAAACGAACCACAAACACTTGGGCTCTGAACTTGTTTAGCCTACTAAAACTTCCAACATACACAGCCTCTCCTGCTCAATCTGGCCAGAGCTCAACACCGAAATTGCGAACGTCCAGCGATTGCTCCTACACTAAAGGTGCCAGCCCTGAAAGCTCTTGCTGGTCCTCATCTCCCACTGGTAACCTCTCAAACGAACCACAAACACTTGGGCTCTGAACTTGTTTAGCCTACTAAAACTTCCAACGTACACAGCCTCTCCTGCTCAATCTGGCCAGAGCTCAACACCAACATTGCGAACGTCCAGGGATTGCTCCTACACTAAAGGTGCCAGCCCTGAAAGCTCTTGCTGGTCCTCATCTCCCACTGGTAACCTCTCAAACGAACCACAAACACTTGGGCTCTGAACTTGTTTAGCCTACTAAAACTTCCAACGTACACAGCCTCTCCTGCTCAATCTGGCCAGAGCTCAACACCGACATTGCGAACGTCCAGGGATTGCTCCTACACTAAAGGTGCCAGCCCTGAAAGCTCTTGCTGGTCCTCATCTCCCACTGGTAACCTCTCAAACGAACCACAAACACTTGGGCTCTGAACTTGTTTAGCCTACTAAAACTTCCAACGTACACAGCCTCTCCTGCTCAATCTGCCCAAAATTCACCAACGAAATTACGAACGTCCAGGGATTGCTCCTACACTAAAGGTGCCAGCCCTGAAAGCTCTTGCTGCTCCTCATCTCCCACTGGTAACCTCTCAAACGAACCACAAACACTTGGCCTCTGAACTTGTTTCGCCTACTAAAACTTCCAACGTACACAGCCTCTCCTGCTCAATCTGGCCAGAGCTCAACACCGAAATTGCGAACGTCCAGCGATTGCTCCTACACTAAAGGTGCCAGCCCTGAAAGCTCTTGCTGGTCCTCATCTCCCACTGGTAACCTCTCAAACGAACCACAAACACTTGGGCTCTGAACTTGTTTAGCCTACTAAAACTTCCAACGTACACAGCCTCTCCTGCTCAATCTGGCCAGAGCTCAACACCAACATTGCGAACGTCCAGGGATTGCTCCTACACTAAAGGTGCCAGCCCTGAAAGCTCTTGCTGGTCCTCATCTCCCACTGGTAACCTCTCAAACGAACCACAAACACTTGGGCTCTGAACTTGTTTAGCCTACTAAAACTTCCAACGTACACAGCCTCTCCTGCTCAATCTGGCCAGAGCTCAACACCGACATTGCGAACGTCCAGGGATTGCTCCTACACTAAAGGTGCCAGCCCTGAAAGCTCTTGCTGGTCCTCATCTCCCACTGGTAACCTCTCAAACGAACCACAAACACTTGGGCTCTGAACTTGTTTAGCCTACTAAAACTTCCAACGTACACAGCCTCTCCTGCTCAATCTGGCCAAAATTCACCAACGAAATTACGAACGTCCAGGGATTGCTCCTACACTAAAGGTGCCAGCCCTGAAAGCTCTTGCTGGTCCTCATCTCCCACTGGTAACCTCTCAAACGAACCACAAACACTTGGCCTCTGAACTTGTTTAGCCTACTAAAACTTCCAACGTACACAGCCTCTCCTGCTCAATCTGGCCAGAGCTCAACACCGAGATTGCGAACGTCCAGGGATTGCTCCTACACTAAAGGTGCCAGCCCTGAAAGCTCTTGCTGGTCCTCATCTCCCACTGGTAACCTCTCAAACGAACCACAAACACTTGGGCTCTGAACTTGTTTAGCCTACTAAAACTTCCAACGTACACAGCCTCTCCTGCTCAATCTGGCCAGAGCTCAACACCGAAATTGCGAACGTCCAGGGATTGCTCCTACACTAAAGGTGCCAGCCCTGAAAGCTCTTGCTGGTCCTCATCTCCCACTGGTAACCTCTCAAACGAACCACAAACACTTGGCCTCTGAACTTGTTTAGCCTACTAAAACTTCCAACGTACACAGCCTCTCCTGCTCAATCTGGCCAGAGCTCAACACCGAAATTGCGAACGTCCAGGGATTGCTCCTACACTAAAGGTGCCAGCCCTGAAAGCTCTTGCTGGTCCTCATCTCCCACTGGGAACCTCTCAAACGAACCACAAACACTTGGGCTCTGAACTTGTTTCGCCTACTAAAACTTCCAACGTACACAGCCTCTCCTGCTCAATCTGGCCAGAGCTCAACACCGACATTGCGAACGTCCAGGGATTTCTCCTACACTAAAGGTGCCAGCCCTGAAAGCTCTTGCTGGTCCTCATCTCCCACTGGTAACCTCTCAAACGAACCACAAACACTTGGGCTCTGAACTTGTTTAGCCTACTAAAACTTCCAACGTACACAGCCTCTCCTGCTCAATCTGGCCAGAGCTCAACACCGACATTGCGAACGTCCAGGGATTGCTCCTACACTAAAGGTGCCAGCCCTGAAAGCTCTTGCTGGTCCTCATCTCCCACTGGGAACCTCTCAAACGAACCACAAACACTTGGGCTCTGAACTTGTTTAGCCTACTAAAACTTCCAACGTACACAGCCTCTCCTGCTCAATCTGGCCAGAGCTCAACACCGAAATTGCGAACGTCCAGCGATTGCTCCTACACTAAAGGTGCCAGCCCTGAAAGCTCTTGCTGGTCCTCATCTCCCACTGGTAACCTCTAAAACGAACCACAAACACTTGGCCTCTGAACTTGTTTAGCCTACTAAAACTTCCAACGTACACAGCCTCTCCTGCTCAATCTGGCCAGAGCTCAACACTGACATTGCGAACGTCCAGCGATTGCTCCTACACTAAAGGTGCCAGCCCTGAAAGCTCTTGCTGCTCCTCATCTCCCACTGGTAACCTCTCAAACGAACCACAAACACTTGGCCTCTGAACTTGTTTAGCCTACTAAAACTTCCAACGTACACAGCCTCTCCTGCTCAATCTGGCCAATATTCACCAACGAAATTACGAACGTCCAGGGATTGCTCCTACACTAAAGGTGCCAGCCCTGAAAGCTCTTGCTGGTCCTCATCTCCCACTGGTAACCTCTCAAACGAACCACAAACACTTGGGCTCTGAACTTGTTTAGCCTACTAAAACTTCCAACGTACACAGCCTCTCCTGCTCAATCTGCCCAAAATTCACCAACGAAATTACGAACGTCCAGGGATTGCTCCTACACTAAAGGTGCCAGCCCTGAAAGCTCTTGCTGGTCCTCATCTCTCACTGGTAACCTCTCAAACGAACCACAAACACTTGGGCTCTGAACTTGTTTCGCCTACTAAAACTTCCAACGTACACAGCCTCTCCTGCTCAATCTGGCCAGAGCTCAACACCGAAATTGCGAACGTCCAGGGATTGCTCCTACACTAAAGGTGCCAGCCCTGAAAGCTCTTGCTGCTCCTCATCTCCCACTGGTAACCTCTCAAACGAACCACAAACACTTGGGCTCTGAACTTGTTTAGCCTACTAAAACTTCCAATGTACACAGCCTCTCCTGCTCAATCTGGCCAGAGCTCAACACCGAAATTGCGAACGTCCAGCGATTGCTCCTACACTAAAGGTGCCAGCCCTGAAAGCTCTTGCTGGTCCTCATCTCCCACTGGTAACCTCTCAAACGAACCACAAACACTTGGGCTCTGAACTTGTTTAGCCTACTAAAACTTCCAACGTACACAGCCTCTCTTGCTCAATCTGGCCAAAATTCACCAACGAAATTACGAACGTCCAGGGATTGCTCCTACACTAAAGGTGCCAACCCTGAAAGCTCTTGCTGGTCCTCATCTCCCACTGGTAACCTCTCAAACGAACCACAAACACTTGGGCTCTGAACTTGTTTCGCCTACTAAAACTTCCAACGTACACAGCCTCTCCTGCTCAATCTGGCCAGAGCTCAACACCGAAATTGCGAACGTCCAGCGATTGCTCCTACACTAAAGGTGCCAGCCCTGAAAGCTCTTGCTGGTCCTCATCTCCCACTGGTAACCTCTCAAACGAACCACAAACACTTGGGCTCTGAACTTGTTTAGCCTACTAAAACTTCCAACATACACAGCCTCTCCTGCTCAATCTGGCCAGAGCTCAACACCGAAATTGCGAACGTCCAGCGATTGCTCCTACACTAAAGGTGCCAGCCCTGAAAGCTCTTGCTGGTCCTCATCTCCCACTGGTAACCTCTCAAACGAACCACAAACACTTGGGCTCTGAACTTGTTTAGCCTACTAAAACTTCCAACGTACACAGCCTCTCCTGCTCAATCTGGCCAGAGCTCAACACCAACATTGCGAACGTCCAGGGATTGCTCCTACACTAAAGGTGCCAGCCCTGAAAGCTCTTGCTGGTCCTCATCTCCCACTGGTAACCTCTCAAACGAACCACAAACACTTGGGCTCTGAACTTGTTTAGCCTACTAAAACTTCCAACGTACACAGCCTCTCCTGCTCAATCTGGCCAGAGCTCAACACCGACATTGCGAACGTCCAGGGATTGCTCCTACACTAAAGGTGCCAGCCCTGAAAGCTCTTGCTGGTCCTCATCTCCCACTGGTAACCTCTCAAACGAACCACAAACACTTGGGCTCTGAACTTGTTTAGCCTACTAAAACTTCCAACGTACACAGCCTCTCCTGCTCAATCTGCCCAAAATTCACCAACGAAATTACGAACGTCCAGGGATTGCTCCTACACTAAAGGTGCCAGCCCTGAAAGCTCTTGCTGGTCCTCATCTCCCACTGGTAACCTCTCAAACGAACCACAAACACTTGGCCTCTGAACTTGTTTCGCCTACTAAAACTTCCAACGTACACAGCCTCTCCTGCTCAATCTGGCCAGAGCTCAACACCGAAATTGCGAACGTCCAGCGATTGCTCCTACACTAAAGGTGCCAGCCCTGAAAGCTCTTGCTGGTCCTCATCTCCCACTGGTAACCTCTCAAACGAACCACAAACACTTGGGCTCTGAACTTGTTTAGCCTACTAAAACTTCCAACGTACACAGCCTCTCCTGCTCAATCTGGCCAGAGCTCAACACCGAGATTGCGAACGTCCAGGGATTGCTCCTACACTAAAGGTGCCAGCCCTGAAAGCTCTTGCTGGTCCTCATCTCCCACTGGTAACCTCTCAAACGAACCACAAACACTTGGCCTCTGAACTTGTTTCGCCTACTAAAACTTCCAACGTACACAGCCTCTCCTGCTCAATCTGGCCAGAGCTCAACACCGACATTGCGAACGTCCAGGGATTGCTCCTACACTAAAGGTGCCAGCCCTGAAAGCTCTTGCTGGTCCTCATCTCCCACTGGTAACCTCTCAAACGAACCACAAACACTTGGGCTCTGAACTTGTTTAGCCTACTAAAACTTCCAACGTACACAGCCTCTCCTGCTCAATCTGGCCAAAATTCACCAACGAAATTACGAACGTCCAGGGATTGCTCCTACACTAAAGGTGCCAGCCCTGAAAGCTCTTGCTGCTCCTCATCTCCCACTGGTAACCTCTCAAACGAACCACAAACACTTGGGCTCTGAACTTGTTTAGCCTACTAAAACTTCCAACGTACACAGCCTCTCCTGCTCAATCTGGCCAGAGCTCAACACCGACATTGCGAACGTCCAGGGATTGCTCCTACACTAAAGGTGCCAGCCCTGAAAGCTCTTGCTGGTCCTCATCTCCCACTGGTAACCTCTCAAACGAACCACAAACACTTGGGCTCTGAACTTGTTTAGCCTACTAAAACTTCCAACGTACACAGCCTCTCCTGCTCAATCTGGCCAGAGCTCAACACCGAAATTGCGAACGTCCAGGGATTGCTCCTACACTAAAGGTGCCAGCCCTGAAAGCTCTTGCTGGTCCTCATCTCCCACTGGTAACCTCTCAAACGAACCACAAACACTTGGGCTCTGAACTTGTTTCGCCTACTAAAACTTCCAACGTACACAGCCTCTCCTGCTCAATCTGGCCAGAGCTCAACACCGACATTGCGAACGTCCAGGGATTGCTCCTACACTAAAGGTGCCAGCCCTGAAAGCTCTTGCTGGTCCTCATCTCCCACTGGTAACCTCTCAAACGAACCACAAACACTTGGCCTCTGAACTTGTTTCGCCTACTAAAACTTCCAACGTACACAGCCTCTCCTGCTCAATCTGGCCAGAGCTCAACACCGACATTGTGAACGTCCAGCGATTGCTCCTACACTAAAGGTGCCAGCCCTGAAAGCTCTTGCTGGTCCTCATCTCCCACTGGGAACCTCTCAAACGAACCACAAACACTTGGGCTCTGAACTTGTTTAGCCTACTAAAACTTCCAACGTACACAGCCTCTCCTGCTCAATCTGGCCAGAGCTCAACACCGAAATTGCGAACGTCCAGCGATTGCTCCTACACTAAAGGTGCCAGCCCTGAAAGCTCTTGCTGGTCCTCATCTCCCACTGGTAACCTCTCAAACGAACCACAAACACTTGGGCTCTGAACTTGTTTCGCCTACTAAAACTTCCAACGTACACAGCCTCTCCTGCTCAATCTGGCCAGAGCTCAACACCGAAATTGCGAACGTCCAGCGATTGCTCCTACACTAAAGGTGCCAGCCCTGAAAGCTCTTGCTGGTCCTCATCTCCCACTGGTAACCTCTCAAACGAACCACAAACACTTGGCCTCTGAACTTGTTTAGCCTACTAAAACTTCCAACGTACACAGCCTCTCCTGCTCAATCTGGCCAGAGCTCAACACCGAAATTGCGAACATCCAGCGATTGCTCCTACACTAAAGGTGCCAGCCCTGAAAGCTCTTGCTGGTCCTCATCTCCCACTGGTAACCTCTCAAACGAACCACAAACACTTGGGCTCTGAACTTGTTTAGCCTACTAAAACTTCCAACGTACACAGCCTCTCCTGCTCAATCTGGCCAGAGCTCAACACCGAAATTGCGAACGTCCAGCGATTGCTCCTACACTAAAGGTGCCAGCCCTGAAAGCTCTTGCTGGTCCTCATCTCCCACTGGTAACCTCTCAAACGAACCACAAACACTTGGCCTCTGAACTTGTTTAGCCTACTAAAACTTCCAACGTACACAGCCTCTCCTGCTCAATCTGCCCAAAATTCACCAACGAAATTACGAACGTCCAGCGATTGCTCCTACACTAAAGGTGCCAGCCCTGAAAGCTCTTGCTGCTCCTCATCTCCCACTGGTAACCTCTCAAACGAACCACAAACACTTGGCCTCTGAACTTGTTTCGCCTACTAAAACTTCCAACGTACACAGCCTCTCCTGCTCAATCTGGCCAGAGCTCAACACCGAAATTGCGAACGTCCAGCGATTGCTCCTACACTAAAGGTGCCAGCCCTGAAAGCTCTTGCTGGTCCTCATCTCCCACTGGTAACCTCTCAAACGAACCACAAACACTTGGGCTCTGAACTTGTTTAGCCTACTAAAACTTCCAACGTACACAGCCTCTCCTGCTCAATCTGGCCAGAGCTCAACACCAACATTGCGAACGTCCAGCGATTGCTCCTACACTAAAGGTGCCAGCCCTGAAAGCTCTTGCTGGTCCTCATCTCCCACTGGGAACCTCTCAAACGAACCACAAACACTTGGGCTCTGAACTTGTTTAGCCTACTAAAACTTCCAACGTACACAGCCTCTCCTGCTCAATCTGGCCAGAGCTCAACACCGACATTGCGAACGTCCAGGGATTGCTCCTACACTAAAGGTGCCAGCCCTGAAAGCTCTTGCTGGTCCTCATCTCCCACTGGTAACCTCTCAAATGAACCACAAACACTTGGCCTCTGAACTTGTTTAGCCTACTAAAACTTCCAACGTACAGAGCCTCTCCGGCTCAATCTGGCCAGAGCTCAACACCGACATTGCGAACGTCCAGGGATTGCTCCTACACTAAAGGTGCCAGCCCTGAAAGCTCTTGCTGCTCCTCATCTCCCACTGGTAACCTCTCAAACGAACCACAAACACTTGGGCTCTGAACTTGTTTAGCCTACTAAAACTTCCAACGTACACAGCCTCTCCTGCTCAATCTGGCCAGAGCTCAACACCGAAATTGCGAACGTCCAGCGATTGCTCCTACACTAAAGGTGCCAGCCCTGAAAGCTCTTGCTGGTCCTCATCTCCCACTGGTAACCTCTCAAACGAACCACAAACACTTGGGCTCTGAACTTGTTTCGCCTACTAAAACTTCCAACGTACACAGCCTCTCCTGCTCAATCTGGCCAGAGCTCAACACCGAAATTGCGAACGTCCAGGGATTGCTCCTACACTAAAGGTGCCAGCCCTGAAAGCTCTTGCTGGTCCTCATCTCCCACTGGTAACCTCTCAAACGAACCACAAACACTTGGCCTCTGAACTTGTTTAGCCTACTAAAACTTCCAACGTACACAGCCTCTCCTGCTCAATCTGGCCAGAGCTCAACACCGAAATTGCGAACGTCCAGGGATTGCTCCTACACTAAAGGTGCCAGCCCTGAAAGCTCTTGCTGGTCCTCATCTCCCACTGGTAACCTCTCAAACGAACCACAAACACTTGGGCTCTGAACTTGTTTCGCCTACTAAAACTTCCAACGTACACAGCCTCTCCTGCTCAATCTGGCCAGAGCTCAACACCGACATTGCGAACGTCCAGGGATTGCTCCTACACTAAAGGTGCCAGCCCTGAAAGCTCTTGCTGGTCCTCATCTCCCACTGGTAACCTCTCAAACGAACCACAAACACTTGGGCTCTGAACTTGTTTAGCCTACTAAAACTTCCAACGTACACAGCCTCTCCTGCTCAATCTGGCCAGAGCTCAACACCGACATTGTGAACGTCCAGGGATTGCTCCTACACTAAAGGTGCCAGCCCTGAAAGCTCTTGCTGGTCCTCATCTCCCACTGGTAACCTCTCAAACGAACCACAAACACTTGGGCTCTGAACTTGTTTAGCCTACTAAAACTTCCAACGTACACAGCCTCTCCTGCTCAATCTGGCCAGAGCTCAACACCGAAATTGCGAACGTCCAGCGATTGCTCCTACACTAAAGGTGCCAGCCCTGAAAGCTCTTGCTGGTCCTCATCTCCCACTGGTAACCTCTCAAACAAACCACAAACACTTGGGCTCTGAACTTGTTTCGCCTACTAAAACTTCCAACGTACACAGCCTCTCCTGCTCAATCTGGCCAGAGCTCAACACCGAAATTGCGAACGTCCAGCGATTGCTCCTACACTAAAGGTGCCAGCCCTGAAAGCTCTTGCTGGTCCTCATCTCCCACTGGTAACCTCTCAAACGAACCACAAACACTTGGGCTCTGAACTTGTTTAGCCTACTAAAACTTCCAACGTACACAGCCTCTCCTGCTCAATCTGGCCAGAGCTCAACACCGACATTGCGAACGTCCAGGGATTGCTCCTACACTAAAGGTGCCAGCCCTGAAAGCTCTTGCTGGTCCTCATCTCCCACTGGTAACCTCTCAAACGAACCACAAACACTTGGCCTCTGAACTTGTTTAGCCTACTAAAACTTCCAACGTACAGAGCCTCTCCTGCTCAATCTGGCCAGAGCTCAACACTGAAATTGCGAACGTCCAGGGATTGCTCCTACACTAAAGGTGCCAGCCCTGAAAGCTCTTGCTGGTCCTCATCTCCCACTGGTAACCTCTCAAACGAACCACAAACACTTGGGCTCTGAACTTGTTTAGCCTACTAAAACTTCCAACGTACACAGCCTCTCCTGCTCAATCTGGCCAGAGCTCAACACCGAAATTGCGAACGTCCAGCGATTGCTCCTACACTAAAGGTGCCAGCCCTGAAAGCTCTTGCTGGTCCTCATCTCCCACTGGTAACCTCTCAAACGAACCACAAACACTTGGGCTCTGAACTTGTTTCGCCTACTAAAACTTCCAACGTACACAGCCTCTCCTGCTCAATCTGGCCAGAGCTCAACACCGAAATTGCGAACGTCCAGGGATTGCTCCTACACTAAAGGTGCCAGCCCTGAAAGCTCTTGCTGGTCCTCATCTCCCACTGGTAACCTCTCAAACGAACCACAAACACTTGGCCTCTGAACTTGTTTAGCCTACTAAAACTTCCAACGTACACAGCCTCTCCTGCTCAATCTGGCCAGAGCTCAACACCGAAATTGCGAACGTCCAGGGATTGCTCCTACACTAAAGGTGCCAGCCCTGAAAGCTCTTGCTGGTCCTCATCTCCCACTGGTAACCTCTCAAACGAACCACAAACACTTGGGCTCTGAACTTGTTTCGCCTACTAAAACTTCCAACGTACACAGCCTCTCCTGCTCAATCTGGCCAGAGCTCAACACCGACATTGCGAACGTCCAGGGATTGCTCCTACACTAAAGGTGCCAGCCCTGAAAGCTCTTGCTGGTCCTCATCTCCCACTGGTAACCTCTCAAACGAACCACAAACACTTGGCCTCTGAACTTGTTTAGCCTACTAAAACTTCCAACGTACACAGCCTCTCCTGCTCAATCTGGCCAGAGCTCAACACCGACATTGTGAACGTCCAGGGATTGCTCCTACACTAAAGGTGCCAGCCCTGAAAGCTCTTGCTGGTCCTCATCTCCCACTGGGAACCTCTCAAACGAACCACAAACACTTGGGCTCTGAACTTGTTTAGCCTACTAAAACTTCCAACGTACACAGCCTCTCCTGCTCAATCTGGCCAGAGCTCAACACCGAAATTGCGAACGTCCAGCGATTGCTCCTACACTAAAGGTGCCAGCCCTGAAAGCTCTTGCTGGTCCTCATCTCCCACTGGTAACCTCTCAAACAAACCACAAACACTTGGGCTCTGAACTTGTTTCGCCTACTAAAACTTCCAACGTACACAGCCTCTCCTGCTCAATCTGGCCAGAGCTCAACACCGAAATTGCGAACGTCCAGCGATTGCTCCTACACTAAAGGTGCCAGCCCTGAAAGCTCTTGCTGGTCCTCATCTCCCACTGGTAACCTCTCAAACGAACCACAAACACTTGGGCTCTGAACTTGTTTAGCCTACTAAAACTTCCAACGTACACAGCCTCTCCTGCTCAATCTGGCCAGAGCTCAACACCGAAATTGCGAACATCCAGCGATTGCTCCTACACTAAAGGTGCCAGCCCTGAAAGCTCTTGCTGGTCCTCATCTCCCACTGGTAACCTCTCAAACGAACCACAAACACTTGGGCTCTGAACTTGTTTAGCCTACTAAAACTTCCAACGTACACAGCCTCTCCTGCTCAATCTGGCCAGAGCTCAACACCGAAATTGCGAACGTCCAGGGATTGCTCCTACACTAAAGGTGCCAGCCCTGAAAGCTCTTGCTGGTCCTCATCTCCCACTGGTAACCTCTCAAACGAACCACAAACACTTGGCCTCTGAACTTGTTTAGCCTACTAAAACTTCCAACGTACACAGCCTCTCCTGCTCAATCTGCCCAAAATTCACCAACGAAATTACGAACGTCCAGCGATTGCTCCTACACTAAAGGTGCCAGCCCTGAAAGCTCTTGCTGGTCCTCATCTCCCACTGGTAACCTCTCAAACGAACCACAAACACTTGGGATCTGAACTTGTTTAGCCTACTAAAACTTCCAACGTACACAGCCTCTCCTGCTCAATCTGGCCAGAGCTCAACACCGAAATTGCGAACGTCCAGCGATTGCTCCTACACTAAAGGTGCCAGCCCTGAAAGCTCTTGCTGGTCCTCATCTCCCACTGGTAACCTCTCAAACGAACCACAAACACTTGGGATCTGAACTTGTTTCGCCTACTAAAACTTCCAACGTATACAGCCTCTCCTGCTCAATCTGGCCAGAGCTCAACACCGAAATTGCGAACGTCCAGCGATTGCTCCTACACTAAAGGTGCCAGCCCTGAAAGCTCTTGCTGGTCCTCATCTCCCACTGCTAACCTCTCAAACGAACCACAAACACTTGGGCTCTGAACTTGTTTAGCCTACTAAAACTTCCAACGTACACAGCCTCTCCTGCTCAATCTGGCCAGAGCTCAACACCGACATTGCGAACGTCCAGCGATTGCTCCTACACTAAAGGTGCCAGCCCTGAAAGCTCTTGCTGGTCCTCATCTCCCACTGGGAACCTCTCAAACGAACCACAAACACTTGGGCTCTGAACTTGTTTAGCCTACTAAAACTTCCAACGTACACAGCCTCTCCTGCTCAATCTGGCCAGAGCTCAACACCGAAATTGCGAACGTCCAGCGATTGCTCCTACACTAAAGGTGCCAGCCCTGAAAGCTCTTGCTGGTCCTCATCTCCCACTGCTAACCTCTCAAACGAACCACAAACACTTGGGCTCTGAACTTGTTTAGCCTACTAAAACTTCCAACGTACACAGCCTCTCCTGCTCAATCTGGCCAGAGCTCAACACCGAAATTGTGAACGTCCAGGGATTGCTCCTACACTAAAGGTGCCAGCCCTGAAAGCTCTTGCTGGTCCTCATCTCCCACTGGTAACCTCTCAAACGAACCACAAACACTTGGCCTCTGAACTTGTTTAGCCTACTAAAACTTCCAACGTACACAGCCTCTCCTGCTCAATCTGGCCAGAGCTCAACACCAACATTGCGAACGTCCAGGGATTGCTCCTACACTAAAGGTGCCAGCCCTGAACGCTCTTGCTGGTCCTCATCTCCCACTGGTAACCTCTCAAACGAACCACAAACACTTGGGCTCTGAACTTGTTTAGCCTACTAAAACTTCCAACGTACACAGCCTCTCCTGCTCAATCTGGCCAGAGCTCAACACCGAAATTGCGAACGTCCAGGGATTGCTCCTACACTAAAGGTGCCAGCCCTGAAAGCTCTTGCTGGTCCTCATCTCCCACTGGTAACCTCTCAAACGAACCACAAACACTTGGGCTCTGAACTTGTTTAGCCTACTAAAACTTCCAACGTACACAGCCTCTCCTGCTCAATCTGGCCAGAGCTCAACACCGAAATTGCGAACGTCCAGGGATTGCTCCTACACTAAAGGTGCCAGCCCTGAAAGCTCTTGCTGGTCCTCATCTCCCACTGGTAACCTCTCAAACGAACCACAAACACTTGGGCTCTGAACTTGTTTCGCCTACTAAAACTTCCAACGTACACAGCCTCTCCTGCTCAATCTGGCCAGAGCTCAACACCGACATTGCGAACGTCCAGGGATTGCTCCTACACTAAAGGTGCCAGCCCTGAAAGCTCTTGCTGGTCCTCATCTCCACTGGTAACCTCTCAAACGAACCACAAACACTTGGGCTCTGAACTTGTTTAGCCTACTAAAACTTCCAACGTACACAGCCTCTCCTGCTCAATCTGGCCAGAGCTCAACACCGACATTGCGAACGTCCAGGGATTGCTTCCTACACTAAAGGTGCCAGCCCTGAAAGCTCTTGCTGGTCCTCATCTCCCACTGGTAACCTCTCAAACGAACCACAAACACTTGGCCTCTGAACTTGTTTAGCCTACTAAAACTTCCAATGTACACAGCCTCTCCTGCTCAATCTGCCCAAAATTCACCAACGAAATTACGAACGTCCAGGGATTGCTCCTACACTAAAGGTGCCAGCCCTGAAAGCTCTTGCTGGTCCTCATCTCCCACTGGTAACCTCTCAAACGAACCACAAACACTTGGGATCTGAACTTGTTTCGCCTACTAAAACTTTCCAACGTATACAGCCTCTCCTGCTCAATCTGGCCAGAGCTCAACACCGAAATTGCGAACGTCCAGCGATTGCTCCTACACTAAAGGTGCCAGCCCTTGAAAGCTCTTGCTGGTCCTCATCTCCCACTGGTAACCTCTCAACGAACCACAAACACTTGGGCTCTGAACTTGTTTAGGCCTACTAAAACTTCCAACGTACACAGCCTCTCCTGCTCAATCTGGCCAGAGCTCAACACCGACATTGCGAACGTCCAGCGATTGCTCCTACACTAAAGGTGCCAGCCCTGAAAGCTCTTGCTGGTCCTCATCTCCCACTGGTAACCTCTCAAAACGAACCACAAACACTTGGCCTCTGAACTTGTTTAGCCTACTAAAACTTCCAACGTACACAGCCTCTCCTGCTCAATCTGGCCAGAGCTCAACACCGAAATTGCGAACGTCCAGCGATTGCTCCTACACTAAAGGTGCCAGCCCTGAAAGCTCTTGCTGGTCCTCATCTCCCACTGGTAACCTCTCAAACGAACCACAAACACTTGGGCTCTGAACTTGTTTAGCCTACTAAAACTTCCAACGTACACAGCCTCTCCTGCTCAATCTGGCCAGAGCTCAACACCGAAATTGTGAACGTCCAGCGATTGCTCCTACACTAAAGGTGCCAGCCCTGAAAGCTCTTGCTGGTCCTCATCTCCCACTGGTAACCTCTCAAACGAACCACAAACACTTGGCCTCTGAACTTGTTTAGCCTACTAAAACTTCCAACGTACACAGCCTCTCCTGCTCAATCTGGCCAGAGCTCAACACCGAGATTCGCGAACGTCCAGGATTGCTCCTACACTAAAGGTGCCAGCCCTGAAAGCTCTTGCTGCTCCTCATCTCCCACTGGTAACCTCTCAAACGAACCACAAACACTTGGGCTCTGAACTGTTTAGCCTACTAAAACTTCCAACGTACACAGCCTCTCCTGCTCAATCTGGCCAGAGCTCAACACCGAGATTGCGAACGTCCAGGGATTGCTCCTACACTAAAGGTGCCAGCCCTGAAAGCTCTTGCTGGTCCTCATCTCCCACTGGTAACCTCTCAAACGAACCACAAACACTTGGGCTCTGAACTTGTTTAGCCTACTAAAACTTCCAACGTACACAGCCTCTCCTGCTCAATCTGGCCAGAGCTCAACACCGAAATTGCGAACGTCCAGCGATTGCTCCTACACTAAAGGTGCCAGCCCTGAAAGCTCTTGCTGGTCCTCATCTCCCACTGGTAACCTCTCAAACGAACCACAAACACTTGGCCTCTGAACTTGTTTCGCCTACTAAAACTTCCAACGTACACAGCCTCTCCTGCTCAATCTGGCCAAAATTCACCAACGAAATTACGAACGTCAGGGATTGCTCCTACACTAAAGGTGCCAGCCCTGAAAGCTCTTGCTGGTCCTCATCTCTCACTGGTAACCTCTCAAACGAACCACAAACACTTGGGCTCTGAACTTGTTTCGCCTACTAAAACTTCCAACGTACACAGCCTCTCCTGCTCAATCTGGCCAAGAGCTCAACACCGAAATTGCGAACGTCCAGGGATTGCTCCTACACTAAAGGTGCCAGCCCTGAAAGCTCTTGCTGCTCCTCATCTCCCACTGGTAACCTCTCAAACGAACCGCAAACACTTGGGCTCTGAACTTGTTTAGCCTACTAAAACTTCCAATGTACACAGCCTCTCCTGCTCAATCTGGCCAGAGCTCAACACCGAAATTGCGAACGTCCAGCGATTGCTCCTACACTAAAGGTGCCAGCCCTGAAAGCTCTTGCTGGTCCTCATCTCCCACTGGTAACCTCTCAAACGAACCACAAACACTTGGGCTCTCAACTTGTTTAGCCTACTAAAACTTCCAACGTACACAGCCTCTCCTGCTCAATCTGCCAGAGCTCAACACCGACATTGTGAACGTCCAGGGATTGCTCCTACACTAAAGGTGCCAGCCCTGAAAGCTCTTGCTGGTCCTCATCTCCCACTGGTAACCTCTCAAACGAACCACAAACACTTGGCCTCTGAACTTGTTTAGCCTACTAAAACTTCCAACGTACACAGCCTCTCCTGCTCAATCTGCCCAAATTCACAACGAAATTACGAACGTCCAGCGATTGCTCCTACACTAAAGGTGCCAGCCCTGAAAGCTCTTGCTGGTCCTCATCTCCCACTGGTAACCTCTCAAACGAACCACAAACACTTGGGATCTGAACTTGTTTCGCCTACTAAAACTTCCAACGTATACAGCCTCTCCTGCTCAATCTGGCCAGAGCTCAACACCGAAATTGCGAACGTCCAGCGATTGCTCCTACACTAAAGTGCCAGCCCTGAAAGCTCTTGCTGGTCCTCATCTCCCACTGGTAACCTCTCAAACGAACCTACAAACACTTGGGCTCTGAACTTGTTAGCCTACTAAAAACTTCCAACGTACACAGCCTCTCCTGCTCAATCTGGCAGAGCTCAACACCGACATTGCGAACGTCCAGCGATTGCTCCTACACTAAAGGTGCCAGCCCTGAAAGCTCTTGCTGGTCCTCATCTCCCACTGGGAACCTCTCAAACGAACCACAAACACTTGGGCTCTGAACTTGTTTAGCCTACTAAAACTTCCAACGTACACAGCCTCTCCTGCTCAATCTGGCCAGAGCTCAACACCGAAATTGCGAACGTCCAGCGATTGCTCCTTACACTAAAGGTGCCAGCCCTGAAAGCTCTTGCTGGTCCTCATCTCCCACTGCTAACCTCTCAAACGAACCACAAACACTTGGGCTCTGAACTTGTTTAGCCTACTAAAACTTCCAACGTACACAGCCTCTCCTGCTCAATCTGGCCAGAGCTCAACACCGAAATTTGTGAACGTCCAGCGATTGCTCCTACACTAAAGGTGCCAGCCCTGAAAGCTCTTGCTGGTCCTCATCTCCCACTGGTAACCTCTCAAACGAACCACAAACACTTGGCCTCTGAACTTGTTTAGCCTACTAAAACTTCCAACGTACACAGCCTCTCCTGCTCATCTGGCAGAGCTCAACACCAACATTGCGAACGTCCAGGGATTGCTCCTACACTAAAGGTGCCAGCCCTGAACGCTCTTGCTGGTCCTCATCTCCCACTGGTAACCTCTCAAACGAACCACAAACACTTGGGCTCTGAACTTGTTTAGCCTACTAAAACTTCCAACGTACACAGCCTCTCCTGCTCAATCTGGCCAGAGCTCAACACCGACATTGCGAACGTCCAGCGATTGCTCCTACACTAAAGGTGCCAGCCCTGAAAGCACTTGCTGGTCCTCATCTCCCACTGGTAACCTCTCAAACGAACCACAAACACTTGGGCTCTGAACTTGTTTAGCCTACTAAAACTTCCAACGTACACAGCCTCTCCTGCTCAATCTGGCCAGAGCTCAACACCGAAATTGCGAACGTCCAGGGATTGCTCCTACACTAAAGGTGCCAGCCCTGAAAGCTCTTGCTGGTCCTCATCTCCCACTGGTAACCTCTCAAACGAACCACAAACACTTGGGCTCTGAACTTGTTTCGCCTACTAAAACTTCCAACGTACACAGCCTCTCCTGCTCAATCTGGCCAGAGCTCAACACCGACATTGCGAACGTCCAGGGATTGCTCCTACACTAAAGGTGCCAGCCCTGAAAGCTCTTGCTGGTCCTCATCTCCCACTGGTAACCTCTCAAACGAACCACAAACACTTGGGCTCTGAACTTGTTTAGCCTACTAAAACTTCCAACGTACACAGCCTCTCCTGCTCAATCTGGCCAGAGCTCAACACCGACATTGCGAACATCCAGGGATTGCTCCTACACTAAAGGTGCCAGCCCTGAAAGCTCTTGCTGGTCCTCATCTCCCACTGGTAACCTCTCAAACGAACCACAAACACTTGGCCTCTGAACTTGTTTAGCCTACTAAAACTTCCAATGTACACAGCCTCTCCTGCTCAATCTGCCCAAAATTCACCAACGAAATTACGAACGTCCAGCGATTGCTCCTACACTAAAGGTGCCAGCCCTGAAAGCTCTTGCTGGTCCTCATCTCCCACTGGTAACCTCTCAAACGAACCACAAACACTTGGGATCTGAACTTGTTTCGCCTACTAAAACTTCCAACGTATACAGCCTCTCCTGCTCAATCTGGCCAGAGCTCAACACCGAAATTGCGAACGTCCAGCGATTGCTCCTACACTAAAGGTGCCAGCCCTGAAAGCTCTTGCTGGTCCTCATCTCCCACTGGTAACCTCTCAAACGAACCACAAACACTTGGGCTCTGAACTTGTTTAGCCTACTAAAACTTCCAACGTACACAGCCTCTCCTGCTCAATCTGGCCAGAGCTCAACACCGACATTGCGAACGTCCAGCGATTGCTCCTACACTAAAGGTGACAGCCCTGAAAGCTCTTGCTGGTCCTCATCTCCCACTGGTAACCTCTCAAACGAACCACAAACACTTGGGCTCTGAACTTGTTTCGCCTACTAAAACTTCCAACGTACACAGCCTCTCCTGCTCAATCTGGCCAGAGCTCAACACCGAAATTGCGAACGTCCAGCGATTGCTCCTACACTAAAGGTGCCAGCCCTGAAAGCTCTTGCTGGTCCTCATCTCCCACTGGTAACCTCTCAAACGAACCACAAACACTTGGGCTCTGAACTTGTTTAGCCTACTAAAACTTCCAACGTACACAGCCTCTCCTGCTCAATCTGGCCAGAGCTCAACACCGAAATTGTGAACGTCCAGCGATTGCTCCTACACTAAAGGTGCCAGCCCTGAAAGCTCTTGCTGGTCCTCATCTCCCACTGGTAACCTCTCAAACGAACCACAAACACTTGGCCTCTGAACTTGTTTAGCCTACTAAAACTTCCAACGTACACAGCCTCTCCTGCTCAATCTGGCCAGAGCTCAACACCGAGATTGCGAACGTCCAGGGATTGCTCCTACACTAAAGGTGCCAGCCCTGAAAGCTCTTGCTGGTCCTCATCTCCCACTGGTAACCTCTCAAACGAACCACAAACACTTGGGCTCTGAACTTGTTTAGCCTACTAAAACTTCCAACGTACACAGCCTCTCCTGCTCAATCTGGCCAGAGCTCAACACCGAGATTGCGAACGTCCAGGGATTGCTCCTACACTAAAGGTGCCAGCCCTGAAAGCTCTTGCTGGTCCTCATCTCCCACTGGTAACCTCTCAAACGAACCACAAACACTTGGGCTCTGAACTTGTTTAGCCTACTAAAACTTCCAACGTACACAGCCTCTCCTGCTCAATCTGGCCAGAGCTCAACACCGAAATTGCGAACGTCCAGCGATTGCTCCTACACTAAAGGTGCCAGCCCTGAAAGCTCTTGCTGGTCCTCATCTCCCACTGGTAACCTCTCAAACGAACCACAAACACTTGGCCTCTGAACTTGTTTCGCCTACTAAAACTTCCAACGTACACAGCCTCTCCTGCTCAATCTGCCCAAAATTCACCAACGAAATTACGAACGTCCAGGGATTGCTCCTACACTAAAGGTGCCAGCCCTGAAAGCTCTTGCTGGTCCTCATCTCTCACTGGTAACCTCTCAAACGAACCACAAACACTTGGCCTCTGAACTTGTTTCGCCTACTAAAACTTCCAACGTACACAGCCTCTCCTGCTCAATCTGGCCAGAGCTCAACACCGAAATTGCGAACGTCCAGCGATTGCTCCTACACTAAAGGTGCCAGCCCTGAAAGCTCTTGCTGCTCCTCATCTCCCACTGGTAACCTCTCAAACGAACCGCAAACACTTGGGCTCTGAACTTGTTTAGCCTACTAAAACTTCCAATGTACACAGCCTCTCCTGCTCAATCTGGCCAGAGCTCAACACCGAAATTGCGAACGTCCAGCGATTGCTCCTACACTAAAGGTGCCAGCCCTGAAAGCTCTTGCTGGTCCTCATCTCCCACTGGTAACCTCTCAAACGAACCACAAACACTTGGGCTCTGAACTTGTTTAGCCTACTAAAACTTCCAACGTACACAGCCTCTCTTGCTCAATCTGGCCAGAGCTCAACACCGAAATTGCGAACGTCCAGGGATTGCTCCTACACTAAAGGTGCCAACCCTGAAAGCTCTTGCTGGTCCTCATCTCCCACTGGTAACCTCTCAAACGAACCACAAACACTTGGGCTCTGAACTTGTTTAGCCTACTAAAACTTCCAACGTACACAGCCTCTCCTGCTCAATCTGGCCAGAGCTCAACACCGAAATTGCGAACATCCAGCGATTGCTCCTACACTAAAGGTGCCAGCCCTGAAAGCTCTTGCTGGTCCTCATCTCCCACTGGTAACCTCTCAAACGAACCACAAACACTTGGGCTCTGAACTTGTTTAGCCTACTAAAACTTCCAACGTACACAGCCTCTCCTGCTCAATCTGGCCAGAGCTCAACACCGAAATTGCGAACGTCCAGCGATTGCTCCTACACTAAAGGTGCCAGCCCTGAAAGCTCTTGCTGGTCCTCATCTCCCACTGGTAACCTCTCAAACGAACCACAAACACTTGGCCTCTGAACTTGTTTAGCCTACTAAAACTTCCAACGTACACAGCCTCTCCTGCTCAATCTGGCCAGAGCTCAACACCAACATTGCGAACGTCCAGGGATTGCTCCTACACTAAAGGTGCCAGCCCTGAAAGCTCTTGCTGGTCCTCATCTCCCACTGGTAACCTCTCAAACGAACCACAAACACTTGGGCTCTGAACTTGTTTAGCCTACTAAAACTTCCAACGTACACAGTCTCTCCTGCTCAATCTGGCCAGAGCTCAACACCGACATTGCGAACGTCCAGGGATTGCTCCTACACTAAAGGTGCCAGCCCTGAAAGCTCTTGCTGGTCCTCATCTCCCACTGGTAACCTCTCAAACGAACCACAAACACTTGGGCTCTGAACTTGTTTAGCCTACTAAAACTTCCAACGTACACAGCCTCTCCTGCTCAATCTGCCCAAAATTCACCAACGAAATTACGAACGTCCAGGGATTGCTTCTACACTAAAGGTGCCAGCCCTGAAAGCTCTTGCTGCTCCTCATCTCCCACTGGTAACCTCTCAAACGAACCACAAACACTTGGGCTCTGAACTTGTTTAGCCTACTAAAACTTCCAACGTACACAGCCTCTCCTGCTCAATCTGGCCAGAGCTCAACACCGAAATTGCGAACGTCCAGCGATTGCTCCTACACTAAAGGTGCCAGCCCTGAAAGCTCTTGCTGGTCCTCATCTCCCACTGGTAACCTCTCAAACGAACCACAAACACTTGGGCTCTGAACTTGTTTAGCCTACTAAAACTTCCAACGTACACAGCCTCTCCTGCTCAATCTGGCCAGAGCTCAACACCGAAATTGCGAACGTCCAGGGATTGCTCCTACACTAAAGGTGCCAGCCCTGAAAGCTCTTGCTGGTCCTCATCTCCCACTGGTAACCTCTCAAACGAACCACAAACACTTGGGCTCTGAACTTGTTTCGCCTACTAAAACTTCCTACGTACACAGCCTCTCCTGCTCAATCTGGCCAGAGCTCAACACCGACATTGCGAACGTCCAGGGATTGCTCCTACACTAAAGGTGCCAGCCCTGAAAGCTCTTGCTGGTCCTCATCTCCCACTGGTAACCTCTCAAACGAACCACAAACACTTGGCCTCTGAACTTGTTTAGCCTACTAAAACTTCCAACGTACACAGCCTCTCCTGCTCAATCTGGCCAGAGCTCAACACCGAAATTGCGAACGTCCAGGGATTGCTCCTACACTAAAGGTGCCAGCCCTGAAAGCTCTTGCTGGTCCTCATCTCCCACTGGTAACCTCTCAAACGAACCACAAACACTTGGGCTCTGAACTTGTTTCGCCTACTAAAACTTCCTACGTACACAGCCTCTCCTGCTCAATCTGGCCAGAGCTCAACACCGACATTGCGAACGTCCAGGGATTGCTCCTACACTAAAGGTGCCAGCCCTGAAAGCTCTTGCTGGTCCTCATCTCCCACTGGTAACCTCTCAAACGAACCACAAACACTTGGGCTCTGAACTTGTTTAGCCTACTAAAACTTCCAACGTACACAGCCTCTCCTGCTCAATCTGGCCAGAGCTCAACACCGAAATTGCGAACGTCCAGGGATTGCTCCTACACTAAAGGTGCCAGCCCTGAAAGCTCTTGCTGGTCCTCATCTCCCACTGGTAACCTCTCAAACGAACCACAAACACTTGGGCTCTGAACTTGTTTCGCCTACTAAAACTTCCAACGTACACAGCCTCTCCTGCTCAATCTGGCCAGAGCTCAACACCGAAATTGCGAACGTCCAGCGATTGCTCCTACACTAAAGGTGCCAGCCCTGAAAGCTCTTGCTGGTCCTCATCTCCCACTGGTAACCTCTCAAACGAACCACAAACACTTGGGCTCTGAACTTGTTTAGCCTACTAAAACTTCCAACGTACACAGCCTCTCCTGCTCAATCTGGCCAGAGCTCAACACCGAAATTGCGAACATCCAGCGATTGCTCCTACACTAAAGGTGCCAGCCCTGAAAGCTCTTGCTGGTCCTCATCTCCCACTGGTAACCTCTCAAACGAACCACAAACACTTGGGCTCTGAACTTGTTTAGCCTACTAAAACTTCCAACGTACACAGCCTCTCCTGCTCAATCTGGCCAGAGCTCAACACCGAAATTGCGAACGTCCAGGGATTGCTCCTACACTAAAGGTGCCAGCCCTGAAAGCTCTTGCTGGTCCTCATCTCCCACTGGTAACCTCTCAAACGAACCACAAACACTTGGCCTCTGAACTTGTTTAGCCTACTAAAACTTCCAACGTACACAGCCTCTCCTGCTCAATCTGCCCAAAATTCACCAACGAAATTACGAACGTCCAGCGATTGCTCCTACACTAAAGGTGCCAGCCCTGAAAGCTCTTGCTGGTCCTCATCTCCCACTGGTAACCTCTCAAACGAACCACAAACACTTGGGATCTGAACTTGTTTCGCCTACTAAAACTTCCAACGTATACAGCCTCTCCTGCTCAATCTGGCCAGAGCTCAACACCGAAATTGCGAACGTCCAGCGATTGCTCCTACACTAAAGGTGCCAGCCCTGAAAGCTCTTGCTGGTCCTCATCTCCCACTGGTAACCTCTCAAACGAACCACAAACACTTGGGCTGTCAACTTGTTTAGCCTACTAAAACTTCCAACGTACACAGCCTCTCCTGCTCAATCTGGCCAGAGCTCAACACCGACATTGCGAACGTCCAGCGATTGCTCCTACACTAAAGGTGCCAGCCCTGAAAGCTCTTGCTGGTCCTCATCTCCCACTGGGAACCTCTCAAACGAACCACAAACACTTGGGCTCTGAACTTGTTTAGCCTACTAAAACTTCCAACGTACACAGCCTCTCCTGCTCAATCTGGCCAGAGCTCAACACCGAAATTGCGAACGTCCAGCGATTGCTCCTACACTAAAGGTGCCAGCCCTGAAAGCTCTTGCTGGTCCTCATCTCCCACTGGTAACCTCTCAAACGAACCACAAACACTTGGGCTCTGAACTTGTTTAGCCTACTAAAACTTCCAACGTACACAGCCTCTCCTGCTCAATCTGGCCAGAGCTCAACACCGAAATTGCGAACGTCCAGCGATTGCTCCTACACTAAAGGTGCCAGCCCTGAAAGCTCTTGCTGGTCCTCATCTCCCACTGGTAACCTCTCAAACGAACCACAAACACTTGGGCTCTGAACTTGTTTAGCCTACTAAAACTTCCAACGTACACAGCCTCTCCTGCTCAATCTGGCCAGAGCTCAACACCGAAATTGCGAACGTCCAGGGATTGCTCCTACACTAAAGGTGCCAGCCCTGAAAGCTCTTGCTGGTCCTCATCTCCCACTGGTAACCTCTCAAACGAACCACAAACACTTGGGCTCTGAACTTGTTTCGCCTACTAAAACTTCCTACA
>NW_026776888.1:0-55796 GCF_030936135.1 Gavia stellata
TGGGCTGGCACCTTTAGTGTAGGAGCAATCGCTGGAACGTTCGCAATTTCGGTGTAGGGCTCTGGCCAGATTGAGCAGGAGAGGCTGTGTACGTTGGAAGTTTTAGTAGCCTAAACAAGTTCAGAGCCCCAGTGTTTGTGGTTCGTTTGAGACGGTTACCAGTGGGAGATGAGGACCAGCAGCAGCATTCAGGGCTGGCACCTTTAGTGTAGGAGCAATCGCTGGACGTTCGCAATTTCAGTGTAGGGCTCTGGCCAGATTGAGCAGGAGAGGCTGTGTACGTTGGAAGTTTTAGTAGCCTAAACAAGTTCAGAGCCCCAGTGTTTGTGGTTCGTTTGAGAGGTTACCAGTGGGAGATGAGGACCAGCAAGAGCTTTCAGGGCTGGCGCCTTTAGTGTAGGAGCAATCGCTGGACGTTCGCAATTTCGGTGTAGGGCTCTGGCCAGCTTGAGCAGGAGAGGCTGTGTACGTTGGAAGTTTTAGTAGCCTAAACAAGTTCAGAGCCCAAGTGTTTGTGGTTCGTTTGAGAGGTTACCAGTGGGAGATGAGGACCAGCAAGAGCTTTCAGGGCTGGCACCTTTAGTGTAGGAGCAATCGCTGGACGTTCGCAATTTCGGTGTAGGGCTCTGGCCAGATTGAGCAGGAGAGGCTGTGTACGTTGGAAGTTTTAGGAGCCTAAACAATTTCAGAGCCCAAGTGTTTGTGGTTCGTTTGAGAGGTTACCAGTGGGAGATGAGGACCAGCAAGAGCTTTCAGGGCTGGCACCTTTAGTGTAGGAGCAATCACTGGACGTTCGCAATTTCGGTGTAGGGCTCTGGCCAGATTGAGGCGGAGAGGCTGTGTACGTTGGAATTTTTAGGAGCCTAAACAAGTTCAGAGCCCAAGAGTTTGTGGTTCGTTTGAGAGGTTACCAGTGGGAGATGAGGACCAGCAAGAGCTTTCAGGGCTGGCACCTTTAGTGTAGGAGCAATCGCTGGACGTTCGCAATTTCGGTGTAGGGCTCTGGCCAGATTGAGCAGGAGAGGCTGTGTACGTTGGAAGTTTTAGTAGTCTAAACAAGTTCAGAGCCCAAGAGTTTGTGGTTCGTTTGAGAGGTTACCAGTGGGAGATGAGGACCAGCAAGAGCTTTCAGGGCTGGCACCTTTAGTGTAGGAGCAATCGCTGGACGTTCGCAATTTCGGTGTAGGGCTCTGGCCAGCTTGAGCAGGAGAGGCTGTGTACGTTGGAAGTTTTAGTAGCCTAAACAAGTTCAGAGCCCAAGTGTTTGTGGTTCGTTTGAGAGGTTACCAGTGGGAGATGAGGACCAGCAAGAGCTTTCAGGGCTGGCACCTTTAGTGTAGGAGCAATCGCTGGACGTTCGCAATTTCAGTGTAGGGCTCTGGCTAGATTGAGCAGGAGAGGCTGTGTACGTTGGAAGTTTTAGTAGCCTAAACAAGTTCAGAGCCCAAGTGTTTGTGGTTTGTTTGAGAGGTTACCAGTGGGAGATGAGGACCAGCAAGAGCTTTCAGGGCTGGCACCTTTAGTGTAGGAGCAATCGCTGGACGTTCGCAATTTCGGTGTAGGGCTCTGGCCAGATTGAGGAGGAGAGGCTGTGTACGTTGGAAGTTTTAGTAGCCTAACCAAGTTCAGAGCCCAAGAGTTTGTGGTTCGTTTGAGAGGTTACCAGTGGGAGATGAGGACCAGCAAGAGCTTTCAGGGCTGGCACCTTTAGTGTAGGAGCAATCGCTGGACGTTCGCAATTTCGGTGTAGGGCTCTGCCAGATTGAGCAGGAGAGGCTGTGTACGTTGGGAGTTTTAGTAGCCTAAACAAGTTCAGAGCCCCAGTGTTTGTGGTTCGTTTGAGAGGTTAGCAGTGGGAGATGAGGACCAGCAAGAGCTTTCAGGGCTGGCACCTTTAGTGTAGGAGCAATCGCTGGACGTTCGCAATTTCGGTGTAGGGCTCTGGCCAGATTGAGCAGGAGAGGCTGTGTACGGTGGAAGTTTTAGTAGCCTAAACAAGTTCAGAGCCCCAGTATTTGTGGTTCGTTTGAGAGGTTACCAGTGGGAGATGAGGACCAGCAAGAGCTTTCAGGGCTGGCACCTTTAGTGTAGGAGCAATCGCTGGACGTTTGCAATTTCAGTGTGTGGCTCTGGCTAGATTGAGCAGGAGAGGCTTTGTACGTTGGAAGTTTTAGTAGCCTAAACAAGTTCAGCGCCCAAGTGTTTGTGGTTTGTGTGAGAGGTTACCAGTGGGAGATGAGGACCAGCAAGAGCTTTCAGGGCTGGCACCTTTAGTGTAGGAGCAATCGCTGGACGTTCGCAATTTCGGTGTAGGGCTCTGGCCAGATTGAGCAGGAGAGGCTGTGTACGTTGGAAGTTTTAGGAGCCTAAACAAGTTCAGCGCCCAAGAGTTTGTGGTTCGTTTGAGAGGTTACCAGTGGGAGATGAGGACCAGCAAGAGCTTTCAGGGCTGGCACCTTTAGTGTAGGAGCAATCGCTGGACGTTCGCAATTTCGGTGTAGGGCTCTGGCCAGATTGAGCAGGAGAGGCTGTGTACGTTGGAAGTTTTAGTAGCCTAAACAAGTTCAGAGCCCAAGTGTTGGTGGTTCGTTTGAGAGGTTAGCAGTGGGAGATGAGGACCAGCAAGAGCTTTCAGGGCTGGCACCTTTAGTGTAGGAGCAATCGCTGGACGTTCGCAATTTCGGTGTAGGGCTCTGGCCAGATTGAGCAGGAGAGGCTGTGTACGTTGGAAGTTTTAGTAGCCTAAACAAGTTCAGAGCCCAAGAGTTTGTGGTTCGTTTGAGAGGTTACCAGTGGGAGATGAGGACCAGCAAGAGCTTTCAGGGCTGGCACCTTTAGTGTAGAAGCAATCACTGGACGTTCGCAATTTCGGTGTTAAGCTCTGGCAGATTGAGGAGGAGAGGCTGTGTACGTTGGAAGTTTTAGTAGCCTAAACAAGTTCAGAGCCCAAGTGTTTGTGGTTCGTTTGAGAGGTTACCAGTGGGAGATGAGGACCAGCAAGAGCTTTCAGGGCTGGCACCTTTAGTGTAGGAGCAATCGCTGGACGTTCGCAATTTCGGTGTAGGGCTCTGGCCAGATTGAGCAGGAGAGGCTGTGTACGTTGGAAGTTTTAGTAGCCTAAACAAGTTCAGAGCCCAAGAGTTTGTGGTTCGTTTGAGAGGTTACCAGTGGGAGATGAGGACCAGCAAGAGCTTTCAGGGCTGGCACCTTTAGTGTAGGAGCAATCGCTGGACGTTCGCAATTTCGGTGTAGGGCTCTGGCCAGATTGAGCAGGAGAGGCTGTGTACGTTGGAAGTTTTAGTAGCCTAAACAAGTTCAGAGCCCAAGTGTTTGTGGTTCGTTTGAGAGGTTACCAGTGGGAGATGAGGACCAGCAAGAGCTTTCAGGGCTGGCACCTTTAGTGTAGGAGCAATTGCTGGACGTTCGCAATTTCGTTGTAGGGCTCTGGCCAGATTGAGCAGGAGAGGCTGTGTACGTTGGAAGTTTTAGTAGCCTAAACAAGTTCAGAGCCCAAGAGTTTGTGGTTCGTTTGAGAGGTTACCAGTGGGAGATGAGGACCAGCAAGAGCTTTCAGGGCTGGCACCTTTAGTGTAGGAGCAATCGCTGGACGTTCGCAATTTCGGTGTAGGGCTCTGGCCAGATTGAGCAGGAGAGGCTGTGTACGTTGGAAGTTTTAGTAGCCTAAACAAGTTCAGAGCCCAAGAGTTTGTGGTTTGTTTGAGAGGTTACCAGTGGGAGATGAGGACCAGCAAGAGCTTTCAGGGCTGGCACCTTTAGTGTAGGAGCAATCGCTGGACGTTCGCAATTTCGGTGTAGGGCTCTGGCCAGATTGAGCAGGAGAGGCTTTGTACGTCGGGAGGTTTAGTAGCCAAAAGAATTTCAGAGCCCAAGTGTTTGTGGTTCGTTTGAGAGGTTACCAGTGGGAGATGAGGACCAGCAACAGCATTCGGGGCTGGCACCTTTAGTGTAGGAGCAATCGCTGGACGTTCGCAATTTCGTTGTTGAGCTCAGGCCAGATTGAGGAGGAGAGGCTTTGTACGTCGGGAGTTTTAAGTAGCCAAAAGAATTTCAGAGCCCAAGTGTTTGTGGTTCGTTTGAGAGGTTACCAGTGGGAGATGAGGACCAGCAAGAGCTTTCAGGGCTGGCACCTTTAGTGTAGGAGCAATCGCTGGACGTTCGCAATTTCGGTGTAGGGCTCTGGCCAGATTAAGCAGGAGAGGCTGTGTACGTTGGAAGTTTTAGTAGCCTAAAGAAGTTCAGAGCCCAAGTGTTTGTGGTTCGTTTGAGAGGTTACCAGTGGGAGATGAGGACCAGCAAGAGCTTTCAGGGCTGGCACCTTTAGTGTAGGAGCAATCGCTGGACGTTCACAATTTCGGTGTAGGGCTCTGGCCAGATTGAGCAGGAGAGGCTGTGTACGTTGGAAGTTTTAGTAGCCTAAACAAGTTGAGAGCCCAAGTGTTTGTGGTTCGTTTGAGAGGTTACCAGTGGGAGATGAGGACCAGCAAGAGCTTTCAGGGCTGGCACCTTTAGTGTAGGAGCAATCGCTGGATGTTCGCAATTTCGGTGTAGGGCTCTGGCCAGATTGAGCAGGAGAGGCTGTGTACGTTGGAAGTTTTAGTAGTCTAAACAAGTTCAGAGCCCAAGAGTTTGTGGTTCGTTTGAGAGGTTACCAGTGGGAGATGAGGACCAGCAAGAGCTTTCAGGGCTGGCACCTTTAGTGTAGGAGCAATCGCTGGACGTTCGCAATTTCGGTGTAGGGCTCTGGCCAGCTTGAGCAGGAGAGGCTGTGTACGTTGGAAGTTTTAGTAGCCTAAACAAGTTCAGAGCCCAAGTGTTTGTGGTTCGTTTGAGAGGTTAGCAGTGGGAGATGAGCACCAGCAAGAGCTTTCAGGGCTGGCACCTTTAGTGTAGGAGCAATCGCTGGACGTTCTCAATTTCAGTGTAGGGCTCTGGCTAGATTGAGCAGGAGAGGCTGTGTACGTTGGAAGTTTTAGTAGCCTAAACAAGTTCAGAGCCCAAGTGTTTGTGGTTCGTTTGAGAGGTTACCAGTGGGAGATGAGGACCAGCAAGAGCTTTCAGGGCTGGCACCTTTAGTGTAGGAGCAATCGCTGGACGTTCGCAATTTCGGTGTAGGGCTCTGGCCAGATTGAGCAGGAGAGGCTGTGTACGTTGGAAGTTTTAGTAGCCTAACCAAGATCAGAGCCCAAGAGTTTGTGGTTCGTTTGAGAGGTTACCAGTGGAGATGAGGACCAGCAAGAGCTTTCAGGGCTGGCACCTTTAGTGTAGGAGCAATCGCTGGACGTTCGCAATTTCAGTGTAGGGCTCTGGCCAGATTGAGCAGGAGAGGCTGTGTACGTTGGACGGTTTAGTAGCCTAAACAAGTTCAGAGCCCAAGTGTTTGTGGTTCGTTTGAGAGGTTACCAGTGGGAGATGAGGACCAGCAAGAGCTTTCAGGGCTGGCACCTTTAGTGTAGGAGCAATTGCTGGACGTTCGCAATTTCGGTGTAGGGCTCTGGCCAGATTGAGCAGGAGAGGCTGTGTACGTTGGAAGTTTTAGTAGCCTAAACAAGTTCAGAGCCCAAGAGTTTGTGGTTCGTTTGAGAGGTTACCAGTGGGAGATGAGGACCAGCAAGAGCTTTCAGGGCTGGCACCTTTAGTGTAGGAGCAATCGCTGGACGTTCGCAATTTCAGTGTAGGGCTCTGGCTAGATTGAGCAGGAGAGGCTGTGTACGTTGGAAGTTTTAGTAGCCTAAACAATTTCAGAGCCCAAGTGTTTGTGGTTCGTTTGAGAGGTTACCAGTGGGAGATGAGGACCAGCAAGAGCTTTCAGGGCTGGCACCTTTAGTGTAGGAGCAATTGCTGGACGTTCGCAATTTCGGTGTAGGGCTCTGGCCAGCTTGAGCAGGAGAGGCTGTGTACGTTGGAAGTTTTAGTAGCCTAAACAAGTACAGAGCCCAAGTGTTTGTGGTTCGTTTGAGAGGTTACCAGTGGGAGATGAGGACCAGCAAGAGCTTTCAGGGCTGGCACCTTTAGTGTAGGAGCAATCGCTGGACGTTCGCAATTTCGGTGTAGGGCTCTGGCCAGATTGAGCAGGAGAGTCTGTGTACGTTGAAGTTTTAGTAGCCTAAACAAGTTCAGAGCCCAAGTGTTTGTGGTTCGTTTGAGAGGTTACCAGTGGGAGATGAGGACCAGCAAGAGCTTTCAGGGCTGGCACCTTTAGTGTAGGAGCAATCGCTGGACGTTCGCAATTTCGGTGTAGGGCTCTGGCCAGATTGAGCAGGAGAGGCTGTGTACGTTGGAAGTTTTAGTAGCCTAAACAAGTTCAGAGCCCAAGTGTTTGTGGTTCGTTTGAGAGGTTACCAGTGGGAGATGAGGACCAGCAAGAGCTTTCAGGGCTGGCACCTTTAGTGTAGGAGCAATCGCTGGACGTTCGCAATTTCGGTGTAGGGCTCTGGCCAGATTGAGCAGGAGAGGCTGTGTACGTTGGAAGTTTTAGTAGCCTAAACAAGTTCAGCGCCCAATGTTTGTGGTTCGTTTGAGAGGTTACCAGTGGGAGATGAGGACCAGCAAGAGCTTTCAGGGCTGGCACCTTTAGTGTAGGAGCAATCGCTGGACGTTCGCAATTTCGGTGTAGGGCTCTGGCCAGATTGAGCAGGAGAGGCTGTGTACGTTGGAAGTTTTAGTAGCCTAAACAAGTTCAGAGCCCCAGTGTTTGTGGTTTGTTTGAGAGGTTACCAGTGGGAGATGAGGACCAGCAAGAGCTTTCAGGGCTGGCACCTTTAGTGTAGGAGCAATCGCTGGACGTTCGCAATTTCGGTGTAGGGCTCTGGCCAGATTGAGCAGGAGAGGCTGTGTACGTTGGAAGTTTTAGTAGCCTAAAAAAGTTCAGAGCCCAAGAGTTTGTGGTTCGTTTGAGAGGTTACCAGTGGGAGATGAGGACCAGCAAGAGCTTTCAGGGCTGGCACCTTTAGTGTAGGAGCAATCGCTGGACGTTCGCAATTTCGGTGTAGGGCTCTGGCCAGATTGAGCAGGAGAGGCTGTGTACGTTGGAAGTTTTAGTAGCCTAAACAAGTTCAGAGCCCAAGTGTTTGTGGTTCGTTTGAGAGGTTACCAGTGGGAGATGAGGACCCGCAAGAGCTTTCAGGGCTGGCACCTTTAGTGTAGGAGCAATCGCTGGACGTTCGCAATTTCGGTGTAGGGCTCTGGCCAGATTGAGCAGGAGAGGCTGTGTACGTTGGAAGTTTCAGTAGCCTAAACAAGTTCAGAGCCCAAGTGTTTGTGGTTCGTTTGAGAGGTTACCAGTGGGAGATGAGGACCAGCAAGAGCTTTCAGGGCTGGCACCTTTAGTGTAGGAGCAATCGCTGGATGTTCGCAATTTCGGTGTAGGGCTCTGGCCAGATTGAGCAGGAGAGGCTGTGTACGTTGGAAGTTTTAGTAGCGTAAACAAGTTCAGCGCCCAAGTGTTTGTGGTTTGTGTGAGAGGTTACCAGTGGGAGATGAGGACCAGCAAGAGCTTTCAGGGCTGGCACCTTTAGTGTAGGAGCAATCGCTGGACGTTCGCAATTTCGGTGTAGGGCTCTGGCCAGATTGAGCAGGAGAGGCTGTGTACGTTGGAAGTTTTAGTAGCCTAAACAAGTTCAGAGCCCAAGAGTTTGTGGTTCGTTTGAGAGGTTACCAGTGGGAGATGAGGACCAGCAAGAGCTTTCAGGGCTGGCACCTTTAGTGTAGGAGCAATCGCTGGACGTTCGCAATTTCGGTGTAGGGCTCTGGCCATATTGAGCAGGAGAGGGTGTGTACGTTGGAAGTTTTAGTAGCCTAAACAAGTTCAGAGCCCAAGTGTTTGTGGTTCGTTTGAGAGGTTACCAGTGGGAGATGAGGACCAGCAAGAGCTTTCAGGGCTGGCACCTTTAGTGTAGGAGCAATCGCTGGACGTTCGCAATTTCGGTGTAGGGCTCTGGCCAGATTGAGCAGGAGAGGCTGTGTACGTTGGAAGTTTTAGTAGCCTAAACAAGTTCAGAGCCCCAGTGTTTGTGGTTTGTTTGAGAGGTTACCAGTGGGAGATGAGGACCAGCAAGAGCTTTCAGGGCTGGCACCTTTAGTGTAGGAGCAATCGCTGGACGTTCGCAATTTCGGTGTAGGGCTCTGGCCAGATTGAGCAGGAGAGGCTGTGTACGTTGGAAGTTTTAGTAGCCTAAACAAGTTCAGAGCCCAAGTGTTTGTGGTTCGTTTGAGAGGTTACCAGTGGGAGATGAGGACCAGCAAGAGCTTTCAGGGCTGGCACCTTTAGTGTAGGAGCAATCGCTGGACGTTCGCAATTTCGGTGTAGGGCTCTGGCCAGATTGAGGAGGAGAGGCTGTGTACGTTGGAAGTTTTAGTAGCCTAAACAAGTTCAGAGCCCAAGTGTTTGTGGTTCGTTTGAGAGGTTAGCAGTGGGAGATGAGGACCAGCAAGAGCTTTCAGGGCTGGCACCTTTAGTGTAGGAGCAATCGCTGGACGTTCACAATTTCGGTGTATGGCTCTGGCCAGATTGAGCAGGAGAGGCTGTGTACGTTGGAAGTTTTAGGAGCATAAACAAGTTCAGAGCCCAAGTGTTTGTGGTTCGTTTGAGAGGTTACCAGTGGGAGATGAGGACCAGCAAGAGCTTTCAGGGCTGGCACCTTTAGTGTAGGAGCAATCGCTGGACGTTCGCAATTTCGGTGTAGGGCTCTGGCCAGATTGAGCAGGAGAGGCTGTGTACGTTGGAAGTTTTAGTAGCCTAAACAAGTTCAGAGCCCAAGTGTTTGTGGTTCGTTTGAGAGGTTACCAGTGGGAGATGAGGACCAGCAAGAGCTTTCAGGGCTGGCACCTTTAGTGTAGGAGCAATCGCTGGACGTTCGCAATTTCGGTGTAGGGCTCTGGCCAGATTGAGCAGGAGAGGCTGTGTACGTTGGAAGTTTTAGTAGCCTAAACAAGTTCAGAGCCCAAGTGTTTGTGGTTCGTTTGAGAGGTTACCAGTGGGAGATGAGGACCAGCAAGAGCTTTCAGGGCTGGCACCTTTAGTGTAGGAGCAATCGCTGGACGTTCGCAATTTCGGTGTAGGGCTCTGGCCAGATTGAGCAGGAGAGGCTGTGTACGTTGGAAGTTTTAGTAGCCTAAACAAGTTCAGCGCCCAATGTTTGTGGTTCGTTTGAGAGGTTACCAGTGGGAGATGAGGACCAGCAAGAGCTTTCAGGGCTGGCACCTTTAGTGTAGGAGCAATCGCTGGACGTTCGCAATTTCGGTGTAGGGCTCTGGCCAGATTGAGCAGGAGAGGCTGTGTACGTTGGAAGTTTTAGTAGCCTAAACAAGTTCAGAGCCCCAGTGTTTGTGGTTTGTTTGAGAGGTTACCAGTGGGAGATGAGGACCAGCAAGAGCTTTCAGGGCTGGCACCTTTAGTGTAGGAGCAATCGCTGGACGTTCGCAATTTCGGTGTAGGGCTCTGGCCAGATTGAGCAGGAGAGGCTGTGTACGTTGGAAGTTTTAGTAGCCTAAAAAAGTTCAGAGCCCAAGAGTTTGTGGTTCGTTTGAGAGGTTACCAGTGGGAGATGAGGACCAGCAAGAGCTTTCAGGGCTGGCACCTTTAGTGTAGGAGCAATCGCTGGACGTTCGCAATTTCGGTGTAGGGCTCTGGCCAGATTGAGCAGGAGAGGCTGTGTACGCTGGAAGTTTTAGTAGCCTAAACAAGTTCAGAGCCCAAGTGTTTGTGGTTCGTTTGAGAGGTTACCAGTGGGAGATGAGGACCCGCAAGAGCTTTCAGGGCTGGCACCTTTAGTGTAGGAGCAATCGCTGGACGTTCGCAATTTCGGTGTAGGGCTCTGGCCAGATTGAGCAGGAGAGGCTGTGTACGTTGGAAGTTTCAGTAGCCTAAACAAGTTCAGAGCCCAAGTGTTTGTGGTTCGTTTGAGAGGTTACCAGTGGGAGATGAGGACCAGCAAGAGCTTTCAGGGCTGGCACCTTTAGTGTAGGAGCAATCGCTGGATGTTCGCAATTTCGGTGTAGGGCTCTGGCCAGATTGAGCAGGAGAGGCTGTGTACGTTGGAAGTTTTAGTAGCGTAAACAAGTTCAGCGCCCAAGTGTTTGTGGTTTGTGTGAGAGGTTACCAGTGGGAGATGAGGACCAGCAAGAGCTTTCAGGGCTGGCACCTTTAGTGTAGGAGCAATCGCTGGACGTTCGCAATTTCGGTGTAGGCCTCTGGCCAGATTGAGCAGGAGAGGCTGTGTACGTTGGAAGTTTTAGTAGCCTAAACAAGTTCAGAGCCCAAGAGTTTGTGGTTCGTTTGAGAGGTTACCAGTGGGAGATGAGGACCAGCAAGAGCTTTCAGGGCTGGCACCTTTAGTGTAGGAGCAATCGCTGGACGTTCGCAATTTCGGTGTAGGGCTCTGGCCATATTGAGCAGGAGAGGCTGTGTACGTTGGAAGTTTTAGTAGCCTAAACAAGTTCAGAGCCCAAGTGTTGGTGGTTCGTTTGAGAGGTTACCAGTGGGAGATGAGGACCAGCAAGAGCTTTCAGGGCTGGCACCTTTAGTGTAGGAGCAATCGCTGGACGTTCGCAATTTCGGTGTAGGGCTCTGGCCAGATTGAGCAGGAGAGGCTGTGTACGTTGGAAGTTTTAGTAGCCTAAACAAGTTCAGAGCCCCAGTGTTTGTGGTTTGTTTGAGAGGTTACCAGTGGGAGATGAGGACCAGCAAGAGCTTTCAGGGCTGGCACCTTTAGTGTAGGAGCAATCGCTGGACGTTCGCAATTTCGGTGTAGGGCTCTGGCCAGATTGAGCAGGAGAGGCTGTGTACGTTGGAAGTTTTAGTAGCCTAAACAAGTTCAGAGCCCAAGTGTTTGTGGTTCGTTTGAGAGGTTACCAGTGGGAGATGAGGACCAGCAAGAGCTTTCAGGGCTGGCACCTTTAGTGTAGGAGCAATCGCTGGACGTTCGCAATTTCGGTGTAGGGCTCTGGCCAGATTGAGGAGGAGAGGCTGTGTACGTTGGAAGTTTTAGTAGCCTAAACAAGTTCAGAGCCCAAGTGTTTGTGGTTCGTTTGAGAGGTTAGCAGTGGGAGATGAGGACCAGCAAGAGCTTTCAGGGCTGGCACCTTTAGTGTAGGAGCAATCGCTGGACGTTCACAATTTCGGTGTATGGCTCTGGCCAGATTGAGCAGGAGAGGCTGTGTACGTTGGAAGTTTTAGGAGCATAAACAAGTTCAGAGCCCAAGTGTTTGTGGTTCGTTTGAGAGGTTACCAGTGGGAGATGAGGACCAGCAAGAGCTTTCAGGGCTGGCACCTTTAGTGTAGGAGCAATCGCTGGACGTTCGCAATTTCGGTGTAGGGCTCTGGCCAGATTGAGCAGGAGAGGCTGTGTACGTTGGAAGTTTTAGTAGCCTAAACAAGTTCAGAGCCCCAGTGTTTGTGGTTCGTTTGAGAGGTTACCAGTGGGAGATGAGGACCAGCAGCAGCATTCAGGGCTGGCACCTTTAGTGTAGGAGCAATCGCTGGACGTTCGCAATTTCAGTGTAGGGCTCTGGCCAGATTGAGCAGGAGAGGCTGTGTACGTTGGAAGTTTTAGTAGCCTAAACAAGTTCAGAGCCCCAGTGTTTGTGGTTCGTTTGAGAGGTTACCAGTGGGAGATGAGGACCAGCAAGAGCTTTCAGGGCTGGCACCTTTAGTGTAGGAGCAATCGCTGGACGTTCGCAATTTCGGTGTAGGGCTCTGGCCAGATTGAGCAGGAGAGGCTGTGTACGTTGGAAGTTTTAGTAGCCTAAACAAGTTCAGAGCCCAAGTGTTTGTGGTTCGTTTGAGAGGTTACCAGTGGGAGATGAGGACCAGCAAGAGCTTTCAGGGCTGGCACCTTTAGTGTAGGAGCAATCGCTGGACGTTCGCAATTTCGGTGTAGGGCTCTGGCCAGATTGAGCAGGAGAGGCTGTGTACGTTGGAAGTTTTAGGAGCCTAAACAATTTCAGAGCCCAAGTGTTTGTGGTTCGTTTGAGAGGTTACCAGTGGGAGATGAGGACCAGCAAGAGCTTTCAGGGCTGGCACCTTTAGTGTAGGAGCAATCACTGGACGTTCGCAATTTCGGTGTAGGGCTCTGGCCAGATTGAGGCGGAGAGGCTGTGTACGTTGGAATTTTTAGGAGCCTAAACAAGTTCAGAGCCCAAGTGTTTGTGGTTCGTTTGAGAGGTTACCAGTGGGAGATGAGGACCAGCAAGAGCTTTCAGGGCTGGCACCTTTAGTGTAGGAGCAATCGCTGGACGTTCGCAATTTCGGTGTAGGGCTCTGGCCAGATTGAGCAGGAGAGGCTGTGTACGTTGGAAGTTTTAGGAGCCTAAACAAGTTCAGCGCCCAAGTGTTTGTGGTTCGTTTGAGAGGTTACCAGTGGGAGATGAGGACCAGCAAGAGCTTTCAGGGCTGGCACCTTTAGTGTAGGAGCAATCGCTGGACGTTCGCAATTTCGGTGTAGGGCTCTGGCCAGATTGAGCAGGAGAGGCTGTGTACGTTGGAAGTTTTAGTAACCTAAACAAGTTCAGAGCCCAAGTGTTTGTGGTTCGTTTTAGAGGTTACCAGTGGGAGATGAGGGCCCGCAAGAGCTTTCAGGCCTGGCACCTTTAGTGTAGGAGCAATCGCTGGACGTTCGCAATTTCAGTGTAGGGCTCTGGCCAGATTGAGCAGGAGAGGCTGTGTACGTTGGAAGTTTTAGGAGCCTAAACAAGTTCAGAGCCCAAGTGTTTGTGGTTCGTTTGAGAGGTTACCAGTGGGAGATGAGGACCAGCAAGAGCTTTCAGGGCTGGCACCTTTAGTGTAGGAGCAATCACTGGACGTTCGCAATTTCGGTGTTAAGCTCTGGCCAGATTGAGCAGGAGAGGCTGTGTACGTTGGAAGTTTTAGTAGCCTAAACAAGTTCAGAGCCCAAGAGTTTGTGGTTCGTTTGAGAGGTTACCAGTGGGAGATGAGGACCAGCAAGAGCTTTCAGGCCTGGCACCTTTAGTGTAGGAGCAATCGCTGGACGTTCGCAATTTCGGTGTAGGGCTCTGGCCAGCTTGAGCAGGAGAGGCTGTGTACGTTGGAAGTTTTAGTAGCCTAAACAAGTTCAGAGCCCAAGTGTTTGTGGTTCGTTTGAGAGGTTACCAGTGGGAGATGAGGACCAGCAAGAGCTTTCAGGGCTGGCACCTTTAGTGTAGGAGCAATCGCTGGACGTTCGCAATTTCGGTGTAGGGCTCTGGCCAGATTGAGCAGGAGAGGCTGTGTACGTTGGAAGTTTTAGTAGCCTAAACAAGTTCAGAGCCGCAGTGTTTGTGGTTCGTTTGAGAGGTTACCAGTGGGAGATGAGGACCAGCAAGAGCTTTCAGGGCTGGCACCTTTAGTGTAGGAGCAATCGCTGGACGTTCGCAATTTTTGTGTAGGGCTCTGGCTAGATTGAGCAGGAGAGGCTGTGTACGTTGGAAGTTTTAGTAGCCTAAACAATTTCAGAGCCCAAGTGTTTGTGGTTCGTTTGAGAGGTTACCAGTGGGAGATGAGGACCAGCAAGAGCTTTCAGGGCTGGCACCTTTAGTGTAGGAGCAATCGCTGGACGTTCACAATTTCGGTGTTAAGCTCTGGCCAGATTGAGGAGGAGAGGCTGTGTACGTTGGAAGTTTTAGTAGCCTAAACAAGTTCAGAGCCCCAGTGTTTGTGGTTCGTTTGAGAGGTTACCAGTGGGAGATGAGGACCAGCAAGAGCTTTCAGGGCTGGCACCTTTAGTGTAGGAGCAATCGCTGGACGTTCGCAATTTCGGTGTAGGGCTCTGGCCAGCTTGAGCAGGAGAGGCTGTGTACGTTGGAAGTTTTAGGAGCCTAAACAAGTTCAGCGCCCAAGTGTTTGTGGTTCGTTTGAGAGGTTACCAGTGGGAGATGAGGACCAGCAAGAGCTTTCAGGGCTGGCACCTTTAGTGTAGGAGCAATCGCTGGACGTTCGCAATTTCGGTGTAGGGCTCTGGCCAGATTGAGCAGGAGAGGCTGTGTACGTTGGAAGTTTTAGTAGCCTAAACAAGTTCAGAGCCCCAGTGTTTGTGGTTCGTTTGAGAGGTTACCAGTGGGAGATGAGGACCCGCAAGAGCTTTCAGGCCTGGCACCTTTAGTGTAGGAGCAATCACTGGACGTTCGCAATTTCAGTGTAGGGCTCTGGCCAGATTGAGCAGGAGAGGCTGTGTACGTTGGAAGTTTTAGGAGCCTAAACAAGTTCAGAGCCCCAGTGTTTGTGGTTTGTTTGAGAGGTTACCAGTGGGAGATGAGGACCAGCAAGAGCTTTCAGGGCTGGCACCTTTAGTGTAGGAGCAATCGCTGGACGTTCGCAATTTCGGTGTAGGGCTCTGGCTAGATTGAGCAGGAGAGGCTGTGTACGTTGGAAGTTTTAGTAGCCTAAACAAGTTCAGAGCCCAAGTGTTTGTGGTTCGTTTTAGAGGTTACCAGTGGGAGATGAGGACCAGCAAGAGCTTTCAGGGCTGGCACCTTTAGTGTAGGAGCAATCGCTGGACGTTCGCAATTTCGGTGTAGGGCTCTGGCCAGATTGAGCAGGAGAGGCTGTGTACGTTGGAAGTTTTAGTAGCCTAAACAAGTTCAGAGCCCAAGTGTTTGTGGTTCGTTTGAGAGGTTACCAGTGGGAGATGAGGACCAGCAAGAGCTTTCAGGGCTGGCACCTTTAGTGTAGGAGCAATCGCTGGACGTTCACAATTTCAGTGTAGGGCTCTGGCTAGATTGAGCAGGAGAGGCTGTGTACGTTGGAAGTTTTAGTAGCCTAAACAATTTCAGAGCCCAAGTGTTTGTGGTTCGTTTGAGAGGTTACCAGTGGGAGATGAGGACCAGCAAGAGCTTTCAGGGCTGGCACCTTTAGTGTAGGAGCAATCGCTGGACGTTCACAATTTCGGTGTTAAGCTCTGGCCAGATTGAGCAGGAGAGGCTGTGTACGTTGGAAGTTTTAGTAGCCTAACAAGTTCAGAGCCGCAGTGTTTGTGGTTCGTTTGAGAGGTTACCAGTGGGAGATGAGGACCAGCAAGAGCTTTCAGGGCTGGCACCTTTAGTGTAGGAGCAATCGCTGGACGTTCGCAATTTCGGTGTAGGGCTCTGGCCAGCTTGAGCAGGAGAGGCTGTGTACGTTGGAAGTTTTAGTAGCCTAAACAAGTTCAGAGCCCAAGAGTTTGTGGTTCGTTTTAGAGGTTACCAGTGGGAGATGAGGACCAGCAAGAGCTTTCAGGGCTGGCACCTTTAGTGTAGGAGCAATCGCTGGACGTTCGCAATTTCGGTGTAGGGCTCTGGCCAGATTGAGCAGGAGAGGCTGTGTACGTTGGAAGTTTTAGTAGCCTAAACAAGTTCAGAGCCCAAGTGTTTGTGGTTCGTTTGAGAGGTTACCAGTGGGAGATGAGGACCAGCAAGAGCTTTCAGGGCTGGCACCTTTAGTGTAGGAGCAATCGCTGGACGTTCGCAATTTCGGTGTAGGGCTCTGGCCAGATTGAGCAGGAGAGGCTGTGTACGTTGGAAGTTTTAGTAGCCTAAACAAGTTCAGAGCCCAAGAGTTTGTGGGTCGTTTGAGAGGTTACCAGTGGGAGATGAGGACCAGCAAGAGCTTTCAGGGCTGGCACCTTTAGTGTAGGAGCAATCGCTGGACGTTCGCAATTTCGGTGTAGGGCTCTGGCCAGATTGAGCAGGAGAGGCTGTGTACGTTGGAAGTTTTAGTAGCCTAAACAAGTTCAGAGCCCAAGAGTTTGTGGTTTGTTTGAGAGGTTACCAGTGGGAGATGAGGACCAGCAAGAGCTTTCAGGGCTGGCACCTTTAGTGTAGGAGCAATCACTGGACGTTCGCAATTTCGGTGTAGGGCTCTGGCCAGATTGAGCAGGAGAGGCTGTGTACGTTGGAAGTTTTAGTAGCCTAAACAAGTTCAGAGCCCAAGTGTTTGTGGTTCGTTTGAGAGGTTACCAGTGGGAGATGAGGACCCGCAAGAGCTTTCAGGGCTGGCACCTTTAGTGTAGGAGCAATCGCTGGACGTTCGCAATTTCGGTGTAGGGCTCTGGCCAGATTGAGCAGGAGAGGCTGTGTACGTTGGAAGTTTTAGTAGCCTAAACAAGTTCAGAGCCCCAGTGTTTGTGGTTTGTTTGAGAGGTTACCAGTGGGAGATGAGGACCAGCAAGAGCTTCAGGGCTGGCACCTTTAGTGTAGGAGCAATCGCTGGACGTTCGCAATTTCGGTGTAGGGCTCTGGCCAGATTGAGCAGGAGAGGCTGTGTACGTTGGAAGTTTTAGTAGCCTAAACAAGTTCAGCGCCCAAGTGTTTGTGGTTCGTTTGAGAGGTTACCAGTGGGAGATGAGGACCAGCAAGAGCTTTCAGGGCTGGCACCTTTAGTGTAGGAGCAATCGCTGGACGTTCGCAATTTCGGTGTAGGGCTCTGGCCAGATTGAGCAGGAGAGGCTGTGTACGTTGGAAGTTTTAGGAGCCTAAACAAGTTCAGAGCCGCAGTGTTTGTGGTTCGTTTGAGAGGTTACCAGAGGGAGATGAGGACCAGCAAGAGCTTTCAGGGCTGGCACCTTTAGTGTAGGAGCAATCGCTGGACGTTCACAATTTCGGTGTTAAGCTCTGGCCAGATTGAGGAGGAGAGGCTGTGTACGTTGGAAGTTTTAGGAGCATAAACAAGTTCAGAGCCCAAGTGTTTGTGGTTCGTTTGAGAGGTTACCAGTGGGAGATGAGGACCAGCAAGAGCTTTCAGGGCTGGCACCTTTAGTGTAGGAGCAATCGCTGGACGTTCGCAATTTCGGTGTAGGGCTCTGGCCAGATTGAGCAGGAGAGGCTGTGTACGTTGGAAGTTTTAGTAGCCTAAACAAGTTCAGAGCCCCAGTGTTTGTGGTTCGTTTGAGAGGTTACCAGTGGGAGATGAGGACCAGCAGCAGCATTCAGGGCTGGCACCTTTAGTGTAGGAGCAATCGCTGGACGTTCGCAATTTCGGTGTAGGGCTCTGGCCAGATTGAGCAGGAGAGGCTGTGTACGTTGGAAGTTTTAGTAGCCTAAACAAGTTCAGAGCCCAAGAGTTTGTGGTTCGTTTGAGAGGTTACCAGTGGGAGATGAGGACCAGCAAGAGCTTTCAGGGCTGGCACCTTAGTGTAGGAGCAATCGCTGGACGTTCGCAATTTCGGTGTAGGGCTCTGGCCAGATTGAGCAGGAGAGGCTGTGTACGTTGGAAGTTTTAGGAGCCTAAACAAGTTCAGAGCCCAAGTGTTTGTGGTTCGTTTGAGAGGTTACCAGTGGGAGATGAGGACCAGCAAGAGCTTCAGGGCTGGCACCTTTAGTGTAGGAGCAATCGCTGGACGTTCGCAATTTCGGTGTAGGGCTCTGGCCAGATTGAGGAGGAGAGGCTGTGTACGTTGGAAGTTTAGTAGCCTAAACAAGTTCAGAGCCCAAGTGTTTGTGGTTCGTTTGAGAGGTTACCAGTGGGAGATGAGGACCAGCAAGAGCTTTCAGGGCTGGCACCTTTAGTGTAGGAGCAATTGCTGGACGTTCGCAATTTCGGTGTAGGGCTCTGGCCAGCTTGAGCAGGAGAGGCTGTGTACGTTGGAAGTTTTAGTAGCCTAAAGAAGTTCAGAGCCCAAGTGTTTGTGGTTCGTTTGAGAGGTTACCAGTGGGAGATGAGGACCAGCAAGAGCTTTCAGGGCTGGCACCTTTAGTGTAGGAGCAATCGCTGGACGTTCGCAATTTCGGTGTAGGGCTCTGGCCAGATTGAGCAGGAGAGGCTGTGTACGTTGGAAGTTTTAGGAGCCTAAACAAGTTCAGAGCCCCAGTGTTTGTGGTTCGTTTGAGAGGTTACCAGTGGGAGATGAGGACCAGCAAGAGCTTTCAGGGCTGGCACCTTTAGTGTAGGAGCAATCGCTGGACGTTCGCAATTTCGGTGTAGGGCTCTGGCCAGATTGAGCAGGAGAGGCTGTGTACGTTGGAATTTTTAGGAGCCTAAACAAGTTCAGAGCCCAAGTGTTTGTGGTTCGTTTGAGAGGTTACCAGTGGGAGATGAGGACCAGCAAGAGCTTTCAGGGCTGGCACCTTTAGTGTAGGAGCAATCGCTGGACGTTCGCAATTTCGGTGTAGGGCTCTGGCTAGATTGAGCAGGAGAGGCTGTGTACGTTGGAAGTTTTAGTAGCCTAAACAAGTTCAGAGCCCAAGTGTTTGTGGTTCGTTTGAGAGGTTACCAGTGGGAGATGAGGACCAGCAAGAGCTTTCAGGGCTGGCACCTTTAGTGTAGGAGCAATCGCTGGACGTTCGCAATTTCGGTGTAGGGCTCTGGCCAGATTGAGCAGGAGAGGCTGTGTACGTTGGAAGTTTTAGTAGCCTAAACAAGTTCAGAGCCCAAGTGTTTGTGGTTCGTTTGAGAGGTTACCAGTGGGAGATGAGGACCCGCAAGAGCTTTCAGGCCTGGCACCTTTAGTGTAGGAGCAATCGCTGGACGTTCGCAATTTCAGTGTAGGGCTCTGGCCAGATTGAGCAGGAGAGGCTGTGTACGTTGGAAGTTTTAGTAGCCTAAACAAGTTCAGAGCCCAAGTGTTTGTGGTTCGTTTGAGAGGTTACCAGTGGGAGATGAGGACCAGCAAGAGCTTTCAGGGCTGGCACCTTTAATGTAGGAGCAATCACTGGACATTCGCAATTTCGGTGTTAAGCTCTGGCCAGATTGAGCAGGAGAGGCTGTGTACGTTGGAAGTTTTAGTAGCCTAAACAAGTTCAGAGCCCAAGTGTTTGTGGTTTGTTTGAGAGGTTACCAGTGGGAGATGAGGACCAGCAAGAGCTTTCAGGGCTGGCACCTTTAGTGTAGGAGCAATCGCTGGACGTTCGCAATTTCGGTGTAGGGCTCTGGCCAGCTTGAGCAGGAGAGGCTGTGTACGTTGGAAGTTTTAGTAGCCTAAACAAGTTCAGAGCCCAAGTGTTTGTGGTTCGTTTGAGAGGTTACCAGTGGGAGATGAGGACCAGCAAGAGCTTTCAGGGCTGGCACCTTTAGTGTAGGAGCAATCGCTGGACGTTCGCAATTTCGGTGTAGGGCTCTGGCCAGATTGAGCAGGAGAGGCTGTGTACGTTGGAAGTTTTAGTAGCCTAAACAAGTTCAGAGCCGCAGTGTTTGTGGTTCGTTTGAGAGGTTACCAGTGGGAGATGAGGACCAGCAAGAGCTTTCAGGGCTGGCACCTTTAGTGTAGGAGCAATCGCTGGACGTTCGCAATTTCAGTGTAGGGCTCTGGCTAGATTGAGCAGGAGAGGCTGTGTACGTTGGAAGTTTTAGTAGCCTAAACAATTTCAGAGCCCAAGTGTTTGTGGTTCGTTTGAGAGGTTACCAGTGGGAGATGAGGACCAGCAAGAGCTTTCAGGGCTGGCACCTTTAGTGTAGGAGCAATCGCTGGGACGTTCACAATTTCGGTGTTAAGCTCTGGCCAGGTTGAGGAGGAGAGGCTGTGTACGTTGGAAGTTTTAGTAGCCTAAACAAGTTCAGAGCCCAAGTGTTTGTGGTTCGTTTGAGAGGTTACCAGTGGGAGATGAGGACCAGCAAGAGCTTTCAGGGCTGGCACCTTTAGTGTAGGAGCAATCGCTGGATGTTCACAATTTCGGTGTAGGGCTTTGGCCAGATTGAGCAGGAGAGGCTGTGTACGTTGGAAGTTTTAGTAGCCTAAACAAGTTCAGAGCCCCAGTGTTTGTGGTTCGTTTTAGAGGTTACCAGTGGGAGATGAGGACCAGCAAGAGCTTTCAGGGCTGGCACCTTTAGTGTAGGAGCAATCGCTGGACGTTCGCAATTTCGGTGTAGGGCTCTGGCCAGATTGAGCAGGAGAGGCTGTGTACGTTGGAAGTTTTAGTAGCCTAAACAAGTTCAGAGCCCAAGAGTTTGTGGTTCGTTTGAGAGGTTACCAGTGGGAGATGAGGACCAGCAAGAGCTTTCAGGGCTGGCACCTTTAGTGTAGGAGCAATCGCTGGACGTTCGCAATTTCGGTGTAGGGCTCTGGCCAGATTGAGCAGGAGAGGCTGTGTACGTTGGAAGTTTTAGGAGCCTAAACAAGTTCAGAGCCCAAGTGTTTGTGGTTCGTTTGAGAGGTTACCAGTGGGAGATGAGGACCAGCAAGAGCTTTCAGGGCTGGCACCTTTAGTGTAGGAGCAATCGCTGGACGTTCGCAATTTCGGTGTAGGGCTCTGGCCAGATTGAGGAGGAGAGGCTGTGTACGTTGGAAGTTTTAGTAGCCTAAACAAGTTCAGAGCCCAAGTGTTTGTGGTTCGTTTGAGAGGTTACCAGTGGGAGATGAGGACCAGCAAGAGCTTTCAGGGCTGGCACCTTTAGTGTAGGAGCAATTGCTGGACGTTCGCAATTTCGGTGTAGGGCTCTGGCCAGATTGAGCAGGAGAGGCTGTGTACGTTGGAAGTTTTAGTAGCCTAAACAATTTCAGAGCCGCAGTGTTTGTGGTTCGTTTGAGAGGTTACCAGTGGGAGATGAGGACCAGCAAGAGCTTTCAGGGCTGGCACCTTTAGTGTAGGAGCAATCGCTGGACGTTCGCAATTTCGGTGTAGGGCTCTGGCCAGATTGAGCAGGAGAGGCTGTGTACGTTGGAAGTTTTAGGAGCATAAACAAGTTCAGAGCCCAAGTGTTTGTGGTTCGTTTGAGAGGTTACCAGTGGGAGATGAGGACCAGCAAGAGCTTTCAGGGCTGGCACCTTTAGTGTAGGAGCAATCGCTGGACGTTCGCAATTTCGGTGTAGGGCTCTGGCCAGATTGAGCAGGAGAGGCTGTGTACGCTGGAAGTTTTAGGAGCCTAAACAAGTTCAGAGCCCCAGTGTTTGTGGTTCGTTTGAGAGGTTACCAGTGGGAGATGAGGACCAGCAAGAGCTTTCAGGGCTGGCACCTTTAGTGTAGGAGCAATCGCTGGACGTTCGCAATTTCAGTGTAGGGCTCTGGCCAGATTGAGCAGGAGAGGCTGTGTACGTTGGAAGTTTTAGGAGCCTAAACAAGTTCAGAGCCCAAGTGTTTGTGGTTCGTTTGAGAGGTTACCAGTGGGAGATGAGGACCAGCAAGAGCTTTCAGGGCTGGCACCTTTAGTGTAGGAGCAATCGCTGGACGTTCGCAATTTCGGTGTAGGGCTCTGGCCAGATTGAGCAGGAGAGGCTGTGTACGTTGGAAGTTTTAGTAGCCTAAACAAGTTCAGAGCCCCAGTGTTTGTGGTTTGTTTGAGAGGTTACCAGTGGGAGATGAGGACCAGCAAGAGCTTTCAGGGCTGGCACCTTTAGTGTAGGAGCAATCGCTGGACGTTCGCAATTTCGGTGTAGGGGCTCTGGCCAGATTGAGCAGGAGAGGCTGTGTACGTTGGAAGTTTTAGTAGCCTAAACAAGTTCAGAGCCGCAGTGTTTGTGGTTCGTTTGAGAGGTTACCAGTGGGAGATGAGGACCAGCAAGAGCTTTCAGGGCTGGCACCTTTAGTGTAGGAGCAATCGCTGGACGTTCGCAATTTCGGTGTAAGGGCTCTGGCCAGATTGAGCAGGAGAGGCTGTGTACGTTGGAAGTTTTAGGAGCCTAAACAAGTTCAGAGCCCAAGTGTTTGTGGTTCGTTTGAGAGGTTACCAGTGGGAGATGAGGACCAGCAAGAGCTTTCAGGGCTGGCACCTTTAGTGTAGGAGCAATCGCTGGACGTTCGCAATTTCAGTGTAGGGCTCTGGCCAGATTGAGCAGGAGAGGCTGTGTACGTTGGAAGTTTTAGTAGCCTAAAGAAGTTCAGAGCCCCAGTGTTTGTGGTTCGTTTGAGAGGTTACCAGTGGGAGATGAGGACCAGCAAGAGCTTTCAGGGCTGGCACCTTTAGTGTAGGAGCAATCGCTGGACGTTCGCAATTTCGGTGTAGGGCTCTGGCCAGATTGAGCAGGAGAGGCTGTGTACGTTGGAAGTTTTAGTAGCCTAAACAAGTTCAGAGCCGCAGTGTTTGTGGTTCGTTTGAGAGGTTACCAGTGGGAGATGAGGACCAGCAAGAGCTTTCAGGGCTGGCACCTTTAGTGTAGGAGCAATCGCTGGACGTTCGCAATTTCAGTGTAGGGCTCTGGCTAGATTGAGCAGGAGAGGCTGTGTACGTTGGAAGTTTTAGTAGCCTAAACAAGTTCAGAGCCCCAGTGTTTGTGGTTCGTTTGAGAGGTTACCAGTGGGAGATGAGGACCAGCAAGAGCTTTCAGGGCTGGCACCTTTAGTGTAGGAGCAATCGCTGGACGTTCACAATTTCGGTGTTAAGCTCTGGCCAGATTGAGGAGGAGAGGCTGTGTACGTTGGAAGTTTTAGTAGCCTAAACAATTTCAGAGCCCAAGTGTTTGTGGTTCGTTTGAGAGGTTACCAGTGGGAGATGAGGACCAGCAAGAGCTTTCAGGGCTGGCACCTTTAGTGTAGGAGCAATCGCTGGACGTTCACAATTTCGGTGTAGGGCTTTGGCCAGATTGAGCAGGAGAGTCTGTGTACATTGGAAGTTTTAGTAGCCTAAACAAGTTCAGAGCCCCAGTGTTTGTGGTTCGTTTGAGAGGTTACCAGTGGGAGATGAGGACCAGCAAGAGCTTTCAGGGCTGGCACCTTTAGTGTAGGAGCAATTGCTGGACGTTCGCAATTTCGGTGTAGGGCTCTGGCCAGCTTGAGCAGGAGAGGCTGTGTACGTTGGAAGTTTTAGTAGCCTAAACAAGTTCAGAGCCCAAGAGTTTGTGGTTCGTTTGAGAGGTTACCAGTGGGAGATGAGGACCAGCAAGAGCTTTCAGGGCTGGCACCTTTAGTGTAGGAGCAATCGCTGGACGTTCGCAATTTCGGTGTAGGGCTCTGGCCAGATTGAGCAGGAGAGGCTGTGTACGTTGGAAGTTTTAGTAGCCTAAACAAGTTCAGAGCCCAAGTGTTTGTGGTTCGTTTGAGAGGTTACCAGTGGGAGATGAGGACCAGCAAGAGCTTTCAGGGCTGGCACCTTTAGTGTAGGAGCAATTGCTGGACGTTCGCAATTTCGGTGTAGGGCTCTGGCCAGCTTGAGCAGGAGAGGCTGTGTACGTTGGAAGTTTTAGTAGCCTAAACAAGTTCAGAGCCCAAGAGCTTGTGGTTCGTTTGAGAGGTTACCAGTGGGAGATGAGGACCAGCAAGAGCTTTCAGGGCTGGCACCTTTAGTGTAGGAGCAATCGCTGGACGTTCGCAATTTCGGTGTAGGGCTCTGGCCAGATTGAGCAGGAGAGGCTGTGTACGTTGGAAGTTTTAGTAGCCTAAACAAGTTCAGAGCCCAGTGTTTGTGGTTCGTTTGAGAGGTTACCAGTGGGAGATGAGGACCAGCAGCAGCATTCAGGGCTGGCACCTTTAGTGTAGGAGCAATCGCTGGACGTTCGCAATTTCAGTGTAGGGCTCTGGCCAGATTGAGCAGGAGAGGCTGTGTACGTTGGAAGTTTTAGTAGCCTAAACAAGTTCAGAGCCCCAGTGTTTGTGGTTCGTTTGAGAGGTTACCAGTGGGAGATGAGGACCAGCAAGAGCTTTCAGGGCTGGCACCTTTAGTGTAGGAGCAATCGCTGGACGTTCGCAATTTCGGTGTAGGGCTCTGGCCAGCTTGAGCAGGAGAGGCTGTGTACGTTGGAAGTTTTAGTAGCCTAAACAAGTTCAGAGCCCAAGTGTTTGTGGTTCGTTTGAGAGGTTACCAGTGGGAGATGAGGACCAGCAAGAGCTTTCAGGGCTGGCACCTTTAGTGTAGGAGCAATCGCTGGACGTTCGCAATTTCGGTGTAGGGCTCTGGCCAGATTGAGCAGGAGAGGCTGTGTACGTTGGAAGTTTTAGGAGCCTAAACAATTTCAGAGCCCAAGTGTTTGTGGTTCGTTTGAGAGGTTACCAGTGGGAGATGAGGACCAGCAAGAGCTTTCAGGGCTGGCACCTTTAGTGTAGGAGCAATCACTGGACGTTCGCAATTTCGGTGTATAGCTCTGGCCAGATTGAGGCGGAGAGGCTGTGTACGTTGGAATTTTTAGGAGCCTAAACAAGTTCAGAGCCCAAGTGTTTGTGTTCGTTTGAGAGGTTACCAGTGGGAGATGAGGACCAGCAAGAGCTTTCAGGGCTGGCACCTTTAGTGTAGGAGCAATCGCTGGACGTTCGCAATTTCGGTGTAGGCTCTGGCCAGATTGAGCAGGAGAGGCTGTGTACGTTGGAAGTTTTAGGAGCCTAAACAAGTTCAGCGCCCAAGTGTTTGTGGTTCGTTTGAGAGGTTACCAGTGGGAGATGAGGACCAGCAAGAGCTTTCAGGGCTGGCACCTTTAGTGTAGGAGCAATCGCTGGACGTTCGCAATTTCGGTGTAGGGCTCTGGCCAGATTGAGCAGGAGAGGCTGTGTACGTTGGAAGTTTTAGTAGCCTAAACAAGTTCAGAGCCCAAGTGTTTGTGGTTCGTCTTAGAGGTTACCAGTGGGAGATGAGGGCCCGCAAGAGCTTTCAGGGCTGGCACCTTTAGTGTAGGAGCAATCGCTGGACGTTCGCAATTTCAGTGTAGGGCTCTGGCCAGATTGAGCAGGAGAGGCTGTGTACGTTGAAGTTTTAGGAGCCTAAACAAGTTCAGAGCCCAAGTGTTTGTGGTTCGTTTGAGAGGTTACCAGTGGGAGATGAGGACCAGCAAGAGCTTTCAGGGCTGGCACCTTTAGTGTAGGAGCAATCACTGGACGTTCGCAATTTCGGTGTTAAGCTCTGGCCAGATTGAGCAGGAGAGGCTGTGTACGTTGGAAGTTTTAGTAGCCTAAACAAGTTCAGAGCCCCAGTGTTTGTGGTTTGTTTGAGAGGTTACCAGTGGGAGATGAGGACCAGCAAGAGCTTTCAGGCCTGGCACCTTTAGTGTAGGAGCAATCGCTGGACGTTCGCAATTTCGGTGTAGGGCTCTGGCCAGCTTGAGCAGGAGAGGCTGTGTACGTTGGAAGTTTTAGTAGCCTAAACAAGTTCAGAGCCCAAGTGTTTGTGGTTCGTTTGAGAGGTTACCAGTGGGAGATGAGGACCAGCAAGAGCTTTCAGGGCTGGCACCTTTAGTGTAGGAGCAATCGCTGGACGTTCGCAATTTCGGTGTAGGGCTCTGGCCAGATTGAGCAGGAGAGGCTGTGTACGTTGGAAGTTTTAGTAGCCTAAACAAGTTCAGAGCCGCAGTGTTTGTGGTTCGTTTGAGAGGTTACCAGTGGAGATGAGGACCAGCAAGAGCTTTCAGGGCTGGCACCTTTAGTGTAGGAGCAATCGCTGGACGTTCGCAATTTTTGTGTAGGGCTCTGGCTAGATTGAGCAGGAGAGGCTGTGTACGTTGGAAGTTTTAGTAGCCTAAACAATTTCAGAGCCCAAGTGTTTGTGGTTCGTTTGAGAGGTTACCAGTGGGAGATGAGGACCAGCAAGAGCTTTCAGGGCTGGCACCTTTAGTGTAGGAGCAATCGCTGGACGTTCACAATTTCGGTGTTAAGCTCTGGCCAGATTGAGGAGGAGAGGCTGTGTACGTTGGAAGTTTTAGTAGCCTAAACAAGTTCAGAGCCCCAGTGTTTGTGGTTCGTTTGAGAGGTTACCAGTGGGAGATGAGGACCAGCAAGAGCTTTCAGGGCTGGCACCTTTAGTGTAGGAGCAATCGCTGGACGTTCGCAATTTCAGTGTAGGGCTCTGGCCAGATTGAGCAGGAGAGGCTGTGTACGTTGGAAGTTTTAGTAGCCTAAACAATTTCAGAGCCCAAGAGTTTGTGGTTTCTTTGAGAGGTTACCAGTGGGAGATGAGGACCCGCAAGAGCTTTCAGGGCTGGCACCTTTAGTGTAGGAGCAATCGCTGGACGTTCGCAATTTCGGTGTAGGGCTCTGGCCAGATTGAGCAGGAGAGGCTGTGTACGTTGGAAGTTTTAGTAGCCTAAACAAGTTCAGAGCCCAAGTGTTGGTGGTTCGTTTGAGAGGTTACCAGTGGGAGATGAGGACCAGCAAGGGCTTTCAGGGCTGGCACCTTTAGTGTAGGAGCAATTGCTGGACGTTCGCAATTTCGGTGTAGGGCTCTGGCCAGATTGAGCTGGAGAGGCTGTGTACGTTGGAAGTTTTAGTAGCCTAAACAAGTTCAGAGCCCAAGTGTTTGTGGTTCGTTTGAGAGGTTACCAGTGGGAGATGAGCACCAGCAAGAGCTTTCAGGGCTGGCACCTTTAGTGTAGGAGCAATCGCTGGACGTTCGCAATTTCGGTGTAGGGCTCTGGCCAGCTTGAGCAGGAGAGGCTGTGTACGTTGGAAGTTTTAGGAGCCTAAACAAGTTCAGCGCCCAAGTGTTTGTGGTTCGTTTGAGAGGTTACCAGTGGGAGATGAGGACCAGCAAGAGCTTTCAGGGCTGGCACCTTTAGTGTAGGAGCAATCGCTGGACGTTCGCAATTTCGGTGTAGGGCTCTGGCCAGATTGAGCAGGAGAGGCTGTGTACGTTGGAAGTTTTAGTAGCCTAAACAAGTTCAGAGCCCAAGTGTTTGTGGTTCGTTTGAGAGGTTACCAGTGGGAGATGAGGACCCGCAAGAGCTTTCAGGCCTGGCACCTTTAGTGTAGGAGCAATCACTGGACGTTCGCAATTTCAGTGTAGGGCTCTGGCCAGATTGAGCAGGAGAGGCTGTGTACGTTGGAAGTTTTAGGAGCCTAAACAAGTTCAGAGCCCCAGTGTTTGTGGTTCGTTTTAGAGGTTACCAGTGGGAGATGAGGACCAGCAAGAGCTTTCAGGGCTGGCACCTTTAGTGTAGGAGCAATCGCTGGACGTTCGCAATTTCGGTGTAGGGCTCTGGCCAGATTGAGCAGGAGAGGCTGTGTACGTTGGAAGTTTTAGTAGCCTAAACAAGTTCAGAGCCCAAGTGTTTGTGGTTCGTTTGAGAGGTTACCAGTGGGAGATGAGGACCAGCAAGAGCTTTCAGGGCTGGCACCTTTAGTGTAGGAGCAATCGCTGGACGTTCGCAATTTCAGTGTAGGGCTCTGGCTAGATTGAGCAGGAGAGGCTGTGTACGTTGGAAGTTTTAGTAGCCTAAACAATTTCAGAGCCCAAGTGTTTGTGGTTCGTTTGAGAGGTTACCAGTGGGAGATGAGGACCAGCAAGAGCTTTCAGGGCTGGCACCTTTAGTGTAGGAGCAATCGCTGGACGTTCACAATTTCGGTGTTAAGCTCTGGCCAGATTGAGGAGGAGAGGCTGTGTACGTTGGAAGTTTTAGGAGCATAAACAAGTTCAGAGCCCAAGTGTTTGTGGTTCGTTTGAGAGGTTACCAGTGGGAGATGAGGACCAGCAAGAGCTTTCAGGGCTGGCACCTTTAGTGTAGGAGCAATCGCTGGATGTTCACAATTTCGGTGTAGGGCTTTGGCCAGATTGAGCAGGAGAGGCTGTGTACGTTGGAAGTTTTAGTAGCCTAAACAAGTTCAGAGCCCCAGTGTTTGTGGTTCGTTTGAGAGGTTACCAGTGGGAGATGAGGACCAGCAAGAGCTTTCAGGGCTGGCACCTTTAGTGTAGGAGCAATCGCTGGACGTTCGCAATTTCGGTGTAGGGCTCTGGCCAGCTTGAGCAGGAGAGGCTGTGTACGTTGGAAGTTTTAGTAGCCTAAACAAGTTCAGAGCCCAAGAGTTTGTGGTTTGTTTGAGAGGTTACCAGTGGGAGATGAGGACCAGCAAGAGCTTTCAGGGCTGGCACCTTTAGTGTAGGAGCAATCGCTGGACGTTCGCAATTTCGGTGTAGGGCTCTGGCCAGATTGAGCAGGAGAGGCTGTGTACGTTGGAAGTTTTAGTAGCCTAAACAAGTTCAGAGCCCAAGTGTTTGTGGTTCGTTTGAGAGGTTACCAGTGGGAGATGAGGACCAGCAAGAGCTTTCAGGGCTGGCACCTTTAGTGTAGGAGCAATCGCTGGACGTTCGCAATTTCGGTGTAGGGCTCTGGCCAGATTGAGCAGGAGAGGCTGTGTACGTTGGAAGTTTTAGTAGCCTAAACAAGTTCAGAGCCCCAGTGTTTGTGGTTCGTTTGAGAGGTTACCAGTGGGAGATGAGGACCAGCAAGAGCTTTCAGGGCTGGCACCTTTAGTGTAGGAGCAATCGCTGGACGTTCGCAATTTCGGTGTAGGGCTCTGGCCAGATTGAGCAGGAGAGGGCTGTGTACGTTGGAAGTTTTAGTAGCCTAAACAAGTTCAGAGCCCAAGTGTTTGTGGTTCGTTTGAGAGGTTACCAGTGGGAGATGAGGACCAGCAAGAGCTTTCAGGGCTGGCACCTTTAGTGTAGGAGCAATCGCTGGACGTTCGCAATTTCGGTGTAGGGCTCTGGCCAGATTGAGCAGGAGAGGCTGTGTACGTTGGAAGTTTTAGGAGCCTAAACAAGTTCAGAGCCGCAGTGTTTGTGGTTCGTTTGAGAGGTTACCAGAGGGAGATGAGGACCAGCAAGAGCTTTCAGGGCTGGCACCTTTAGTGTAGGAGCAATCGCTGGACGTTCACAATTTCGGTGTTAAGCTCTGGCCAGATTGAGGAGGAGAGGCTGTGTACGTTGGAAGTTTTAGGAGCATAAACAAGTTCAGAGCCCAAGTGTTTGTGGTTCGTTTGAGAGGTTACCAGTGGGAGATGAGGACCAGCAAGAGCTTTCAGGGCTGGCACCTTTAGTGTAGGAGCAATCGCTGGACGTTCGCAATTTCGGTGTAGGGCTCTGGCCAGATTGAGCAGGAGAGGCTGTGTACGTTGGAAGTTTTAGTAGCCTAAACAAGTTCAGAGCCCCAGTGTTTGTGGTTCGTTTGAGAGGTTACCAGTGGGAGATGAGGACCAGCAGCAGCATTCAGGGCTGGCACCTTTAGTGTAGGAGCAATCGCTGGACGTTCGCAATTTCGGTGTAGGGCTCTGGCCAGATTGAGCAGGAGAGGCTGTGTACGTTGGAAGTTTTAGTAGCCTAAACAAGTTCAGAGCCCAAGAGTTTGTGGTTCGTTTGAGAGGTTGCCAGTGGGAGATGAGGACCAGCAAGAGCTTTCAGGGCTGGCACCTTTAGTGTAGGAGCAATCGCTGGACGTTCGCAATTTCGGTGTAGGGCTCTGGCCAGATTAAGCAGGAGAGGCTGTGTACGTTGGAAGTTTTAGGAGCCTAAACAAGTTCAGAGCCGCAGTGTTTGTGGTTCGTTTGAGAGGTTACCAGTGGGAGATGAGGACCAGCAAGAGCTTTCAGGGCTGGCACCTTTAGTGTAGGAGCAATCGCTGGACGTTCGCAATTTCGGTGTAGGGCTCTGGCCAGATTGAGGAGGAGAGGCTGTGTACGTTGGAAGTTTTAGTAGCCTAAACAAGTTCAGAGCCCAAGTGTTTGTGGTTCGTTTGAGAGGTTACCAGTGGGAGATGAGGACCAGCAAGAGCTTTCAGGGCTGGCACCTTTAGTGTAGGAGCAATTGCTGGACGTTCGCAATTTCGGTGTAGGGCTCTGGCCAGCTTGAGCAGGAGAGGCTGTGTACGTTGGAAGTTTTAGTAGCCTAAAGAAGTTCAGAGCCCAAGTGTTTGTGGTTCGTTTGAGAGGTTACCAGTGGGAGATGAGGACCAGCAAGAGCTTTCAGGGCTGGCACCTTTAGTGTAGGAGCAATCGCTGGACGTTCGCAATTTCGGTGTAGGGCTCTGGCCAGATTGAGCAGGAGAGGCTGTGTACGTTGGAAGTTTTAGGAGCCTAAACAAGTTCAGAGCCCCAGTGTTTGTGGTTCGTTTGAGAGGTTACCAGTGGGAGATGAGGACCAGCAAGAGCTTTCAGGGCTGGCACCTTTAGTGTAGGAGCAATCGCTGGACGTTCGCAATTTCGGTGTAGGGCTCTGGCCAGATTGAGCAGGAGAGGCTGTGTACGTTGGAATTTTTAGGAGCCTAAACAAGTTCAGAGCCCAAGTGTTTGTGGTTCGTTTGAGAGGTTACCAGTGGGAGATGAGGACCAGCAAGAGCTTTCAGGGCTGGCACCTTTAGTGTAGGAGCAATCGCTGGACGTTCGCAATTTCGGTGTAGGGCTCTGGCTAGATTGAGCAGGAGAGGCTGTGTACGTTGGAAGTTTTAGTAGCCTAAACAAGTTCAGCGCCCAAGTGTTTGTGGTTCGTTTGAGAGGTTACCAGTGGGAGATGAGGACCAGCAAGAGCTTTCAGGGCTGGCACCTTTAGTGTAGGAGCAATCGCTGGACGTTCGCAATTTCGGTGTAGGGCTCTGGCCAGATTGAGCAGGAGAGGCTGTGTACGTTGGAAGTTTTAGTAGCCTAAACAAGTTCAGAGCCCCAGTGTTTGTGGTTCGTTTGAGAGGTTACCAGTGGGAGATGAGGACCCGCAAGAGCTTTCAGGCCTGGCACCTTTAGTGTAGGAGCAATCGCTGGACGTTCGCAATTTCAGTGTAGGGCTCTGGCCAGATTGAGCAGGAGAGGCTGTGTACGTTGGAAGTTTTAGTAGCCTAAACAAGTTCAGAGCCCCAGTGTTTGTGGTTCGTTTGAGAGGTTACCAGTGGGAGATGAGGACCCGCAAGAGCTTTCAGGCCTGGCACCTTTAGTGTAGGAGCAATCGCTGGACGTTCGCAATTTCGGTGTAGGGCTCTGGCCAGATTGAGCAGGAGAGGCTGTGTACGTTGGAAGTTTTAGTAGCCTAAACAAGTTCAGAGCCCAAGTGTTTGTGGTTCGTTTGAGAGGTTACCAGTGGGAGATGAGGACCAGCAAGAGCTTTCAGGGCTGGCACCTTTAGTGTAGGAGCAATCACTGGACATTCGCAATTTCGGTGTTAAGCTCTGGCCAGATTGAGCAGGAGAGGCTGTGTACGTTGGAAGTTTTAGTAGCCTAAACAAGTTCAGAGCCCAAGTGTTTGTGGTTTGTTTGAGAGGTTACCAGTGGGAGATGAGGACCAGCAAGAGCTTTCAGGGCTGGCACCTTTAGTGTAGGAGCAATCGCTGGACGTTCGCAATTTCGGTGTAGGGCTCTGGCCAGCTTGAGCAGGAGAGGCTGTGTACGTTGGAAGTTTTAGTAGCCTAAACAAGTTCAGAGCCCAAGTGTTTGTGGTTCGTTTGAGAGGTTACCAGTGGGAGATGAGGACCAGCAAGAGCTTTCAGGGCTGGCACCTTTAGTGTAGGAGCAATCGCTGGACGTTCGCAATTTCGGTGTAGGGCTCTGGCCAGATTGAGCAGGAGAGGCTGTGTACGTTGGAAGTTTTAGTAGCCTAAACAAGTTCAGAGCCGCAGTGTTTGTGGTTCGTTTGAGAGGTTACCAGTGGGAGATGAGGACCAGCAAGAGCTTTCAGGGCTGGCACCTTTAGTGTAGGAGCAATCGCTGGACGTTCGCAATTTCAGTGTAGGGCTCTGGCTAGATTGAGCAGGAGAGGCTGTGTACGTTGGAAGTTTTAGTAGCCTAAACAAGTTCAGAGCCCAAGTGTTTGTGGTTCGTTTGAGAGGTTACCAGTGGGAGATGAGGACCAGCAAGAGCTTTCAGGGCTGGCACCTTTAGTGTAGGAGCAATCGCTGGGACGTTCGCAATTTTGGTGTAGGGCTCTGGCCAGATTGAGCAGGAGAGGCTGTGTACGTTGGAAGTTTTAGTAGCCTAAACAAGTTCAGAGCCCAAGAGTTTGTGGTTCGTTTGAGAGAGGTTACCAGTGGGAGATGAGGACCAGCAAGAGCTTTCAGGGCTGGCACCTTTAGTGTAGGAGCAATCGCTGGACGTTCGCAATTTCGGTGTAGGGCTCTGGCCAGATTGAGCAGGAGAGGCTGTGTACGTTGGAAGTTTTAGGAGCCTAAACAAGTTCAGAGCCCCAGTGTTTGTGGTTCGTTTGAGAGGTTACCAGTGGGAGATGAGGACCAGCAAGAGCTTTCAGGGCTGGCACCTTTAGTGTAGGAGCAATCGCTGGACGTTCGCAATTTCGGTGTAGGGCTCTGGCCAGATTGAGCAGGAGAAGCTGTGTACGTTGGAAGTTTTAGTAGCCTAAACAAGTTCAGAGCCCCAGTGTTTGTGGTTCGTTTTAGAGGTTACCAGTGGGAGATGAGGACCAGCAAGAGCTTTCAGGGCTGGCACCTTTAGTGCAGGAGCAATCGCTGGACGTTCGCAATTTCGGTGTAGGGCTCTGGCCAGATTGAGCAGGAGAGGCTGTGTACGTTGGAAGTTTTAGTAGCCTAAACAAGTTCAGAGCCCAAGAGTTTGTGGTTCGTTTGAGAGGTTACCAGTGGGAGATGAGGACCAGCAAGAGCTTTCAGGGCTGGCACCTTTAGTGTAGGAGCAATCGCTGGACGTTCGCAATTTCGGTGTAGGGCTCTGGCCAGATTGAGCAGGAGAGGCTGTGTACGTTGGAAGTTTTAGGAGCCTAAACAAGTTCAGAGCCCAAGTGTTTGTGGTTCGTTTGAGAGGTTACCAGTGGGAGATGAGGACCAGCAAGAGCTTTCAGGGCTGGCACCTTTAGTGTAGGAGCAATCGCTGGACGTTCGCAATTTCGGTGTAGGGCTCTGGCCAGATTGAGGAGGAGAGGCTGTGTACGTTGGAAGTTTTAGTAGCCTAAACAAGTTCAGAGCCCAAGTGTTTGTGGTTCGTTTTGAGAGGTTACCAGTGGGAGATGAGGACCAGCAAGAGCTTTCAGGGCTGGCACCTTTAGTGTAGGAGCAATTGCTGGACGTTCGCAATTTCGGTGTAGGGCTCTGGCCAGATTGAGCAGGAGAGGCTGTGTACGTTGGAAGTTTTAGGAGCATAAACAAGTTCAGAGCCCAAGTGTTTGTGGTTCGTTTGAGAGGTTACCAGTGGGAGATGAGGACCAGCAAGAGCTTTCAGGGCTGGCACCTTTAGTGTAGGAGCAATCGCTGGACGTTCGCAATTTCGGTGTAGGGCTCTGGCCAGATTGAGCAGGAGAGGCTGTGTACGTTGGAAGTTTTAGGAGCATAAACAAGTTCAGAGCCCAAGTGTTTGTGGTTCGTTTGAGAGGTTACCAGTGGGAGATGAGGACCAGCAAGAGCTTTCAGGGCTGGCACCTTTAGTGTAGGAGCAATCGCTGGACGTTCGCAATTTCGGTGTAGGGCTCTGGCCAGATTGAGCAGGAGAGGCTGTGTACGTTGGAAGTTTTAGTAGCCTAAACAAGTTCAGAGCCCAAGTGTTTGTGGTTCGTTTGAGAGGTTACCAGTGGGAGATGAGGACCAGCAAGAGCTTTCAGGGCTGGCACCTTTAGTGTAGGAGCAATCGCTGGACGTTCGCAATTTCGGTGTAGGGCTCTGGCCAGATTGAGCAGGAGAGGCTGTGTACGTTGGAAGTTTTAGGAGCCTAAACAAGTTCAGAGCCCAAGTGTTTGTGGTTCGTTTGAGAGGTTACCAGTGGGAGATGAGGACCAGCAAGAGCTTTCAGGGCTGGCACCTTTAGTGTAGGAGCAATCGCTGGACGTTCGCAATTTCAGTGTAGGGCTCTGGCCAGATTGAGCAGGAGAGGCTGTGTACGTTGGAAGTTTTAGGAGCCTAAACAAGTTCAGAGCCCAAGTGTTTGTGGTTCGTTTGAGAGGTTACCAGTGGGAGATGAGGACCAGCAAGAGCTTTCAGGGCTGGCACCTTTAGTGTAGGAGCAATCGCTGGACGTTCGCAATTTCGGTGTAGGGCTCTGGCCAGATTGAGCAGGAGAGGCTGTGTACGTTGGAAGTTTTAGTAGCCTAAACAAGTTCAGCGCCCAAGTGTTTGTGGTTTGTTTGAGAGGTTACCAGTGGGAGATGAGGACCAGCAAGAGCTTTCAGGGCTGGCACCTTTAGTGTAGGAGCAATCGCTGGACGTTCGCAATTTCGGTGTAGGGCTCTGGCCAGATTGAGCAGGAGAGGCTGTGTACGTTGGAAGTTTTAGTAGCCTAAACAAGTTCAGAGCCCAAGTGTTTGTGGTTCGTTTGAGAGGTTACCAGTGGGAGATGAGGACCAGCAAGAGCTTTCAGGGCTGGCACCTTTAGTGTAGGAGCAATCGCTGGACGTTCGCAATTTCGGTGTAGGGCTCTGGCCAGATTGAGCAGGAGAGGCTGTGTACGTTGGAAGTTTTAGGAGCCTAAACAAGTTCAGAGCCGCAGTGTTTGTGGTTCGTTTGAGAGGTTACCAGTGGGAGATGAGGACCAGCAAGAGCTTTCAGGGCTGGCACCTTTAGTGTAGGAGCAATCGCTGGACGTTCGCAATTTCAGTGTAGGGCTCTGGCCAGATTGAGCAGGAGAGGCTGTGTACGTTGGAAGTTTTAGTAGCCTAAACAAGTTCAGAGCCCCAGTGTTTGTGGTTCGTTTGAGAGGTTACCAGTGGGAGATGAGGACCAGCAAGAGCTTTCAGGGCTGGCACCTTTAGTGTAGGAGCAATCGCTGGACGTTCGCAATTTCGGTGTAGGGCTCTGGCCAGATTGAGCAGGAGAGGCTGTGTACGTTGGAAGTTTTAGTAGCCTAAACAAGTTCAGAGCCGCAGTGTTTGTGGTTCGTTTGAGAGGTTACCAGTGGGAGATGAGGACCAGCAAGAGCTTTCAGGGCTGGCACCTTTAGTGTAGGAGCAATCGCTGGACGTTCGCAATTTCAGTGTAGGGCTCTGGCTAGATTGAGCAGGAGAGGCTGTGTACGTTGGAAGTTTTAGTAGCCTAAACAATTTCAGAGCCCAAGTGTTTGTGGTTCGTTGTGAGAGGTTACCAGTGGGAGATGAGGACCAGCAAGAGCTTTCAGGGCTGGCACCTTTAGTGTAGGAGCAATCGCTGGACGTTCACAATTTCGGTGTTAAGCTCTGGCCAGATTGAGGAGGAGAGGCTGTGTACGTTGGAAGTTTTAGTAGCCTAAACAATTTCAGAGCCCAAGTGTTTGTGGTTCGTTTGAGAGGTTACCAGTGGGAGATGAGGACCAGCAAGAGCTTTCAGGGGCTGGCACCTTTAGTGTAGGAGCAATCGCTGGATGTTCACAATTTCGGTGTAGGGCTTTGGCCAGATTGAGCAGGAGAGTCTGTGTACATTGGAAGTTTTAGTAGCCTAAACAAGTTCAGAGCCCCAGTGTTTTGTGGTTCGTTTGAGAGGTTACCAGTGGGAGATGAGGACCAGCAAGAGCTTTCAGGGCTGGCACCTTTAATGTAGGAGCAATTGCTGGACGTTCGCAATTTCGGTGTAGGGCTCTGGCCAGCTTGAGCAGGAGAGGCTGAGTACGTTGGAAGTTTTAGTAGCCTAAACAAGTTCAGAGCCCAAGAGTTTGTGGTTCGTTTGAGAGGTTACCAGTGGGAGATGAGGACTAGCAAGAGCTTTCAGGGCTGGCACCTTTAGTGTAGGAGCAATCGCTGGACGTTCGCAATTTCGGTGTAGGGCTCTGGCCAGATTGAGCAGGAGAGGCTGTGTACGTTGGAAGTTTTAGTAGCCTAAACAATTTCAGAGCCGCAGTGTTTGTGGTTCGTTTGAGAGGTTACCAGTGGGAGATGAGGACCAGCAAGAGCTTTCAGGGCTGGCACCTTTAGTGTAGGAGCAATCGCTGGACGTTCGCAATTTCGGTGTAGGGCTCTGGCCAGATTGAGCAGGAGAGGCTGTGTACGTTGGAAGTTTTAGGAGCCTAAACAAGTTCAGCGCCGCAGTGTTTGTGGTTCGTTTGAGAGGTTACCAGTGGGAGATGAGGACCAGCAAGAGCTTTCAGGGCTGGCACCTTTAGTGTAGGAGCAATTGCTGGACGTTCGCAATTTCGGTGTAGGGCTCTGGCCAGCTTGAGCAGGAGAGGCTGTGTACGTTGGAAGTTTTAGTAGTCTAAACAAGTTCAGAGCCCAAGTGTTTGTGGTTCGTTTGAGAGGTTACCAGTGGGAGATGAGGACCAGCAAGAGCTTTCAGGGCTGGCACCTTTAGTGTAGGAGCCATCGCTGGACGTTCGCAATTTCGGTGTAGGGCTCTGGCCAGATTGAGCAGGAGAGGCTGTGTACGTTGGAAGTTTTAGTAGCCTAAACAAGTTCAGAGCCCAAGTGTTTGTGGTTCGTTTGAGAGGTTACCAGTGGGAGATGAGGACCAGCAAGAGCTTTCAGGGCTGGCACCTTTAGTGTAGGAGCAATCGCTGGACGTTAGCAATTTCGGTGTAGGGCTCTGGCCAGATTGAGCAGGAGAGGCTGTGTACGTTGGAAGTTTTAGTAGCCTAAACAAGTTCAGAGCCCAAGTGTTTGTGGTTCGTTTGAGAGGTTACCAGTGGGAGATGAGGACCAGCAAGAGCTTTCAGGGCTGGCACCTTTAGTGTAGGAGCAATCGCTGGACGTTCGCAATTTCGGTGTAGGGCTCTGGCCAGATTGAGCAGGAGAGGCTGTGTACGTTGGAAGTTTTAGTAGCCTAAACAAGTTCAGAGCCCAAGCGTTTGTGGTTCGTTTGAGAGGTTACCAGTGGGAGATGAGGACCAGCAAGAGCTTTCAGGGCTGGCACCTTTAGTGTAGGAGCAATCGCTGGACGTTCGCAATTTCAGTGTAGGGCTCTGGCCAGATTGAGCAGGAGAGGCTGTGTACGTTGGAAGTTTTAGGAGCCTAAACAAGTTCAGAGCCCAAGTGTTTGTGGTTCGTTTGAGAGGTTACCAGTGGGAGATGAGGACCAGCAAGAGCTTTCAGGGCTGGCACCTTTAGTGTAGGAGCAATCGCTGGACGTTCGCAATTTCGGTGTTAAGCTCTGGCCAGATTGAGCAGGAGAGGCTGTGTACGTTGGAAGTTTTAGTAGCCTAAACAAGTTCAGAGCCCCAGTGTTTGTGGTTTGTTTGAGAGGTTACCAGTGGGAGATGAGGACCAGCAAGAGCTTTCAGGGCTGGCACCTTTAGTGTAGGAGCAATCGCTGGACGTTCGCAATTTCGGTGTAGGGCTCTGGCCAGATTGAGCAGGAGAGGCTGTGTACGTTGGAGGTTTTAGTAGCCTAAACAAGTTCCGAGCCCCAGTGTTTGTGGTTCGTTTGAGAGGTTACCAGTGGGAGATGAGGACCAGCAAGAGCTTTCAGGGCTGGCACCTTTAGTGTAGGAGCAATCGCTGGACGTTCGCAATTTCGGTGTAGGGCTCTGGCCAGATTGAGCAGGAGAGGCTGTGTACGTTGGAAGTTTTAGTAGCCTAAACAAGTTCAGAGCCCAAGTGTTTGTGGTTCGTTTGAGAGGTTACCAGTGGGAGATGAGGACCAGCAAGAGCTTTCAGGGCTGGCACCTTTAGTGTAGGAGCAATCGCTGGACGTTCGCAATTTCAGTGTAGGGCTCTGGCTAGATTGAGCAGGAGAGGCTGTGTACGTTGGAAGTTTTAGTAGCCTAAACAAGTTCAGAGCCCAAGTGTTTGTGGTTCGTTTGAGAGGTTACCAGTGGGAGATGAGGACCAGCAAGAGCTTTCAGGGCTGGCACCTTTAGTGTAGGAGCAATCGCTGGACGTTCGCAATTTCGGTGTTAAGCTCTGGCCAGATTGAGGCGGAGAGGCTGTGTACGTTGGAATTTTTAGGAGCATAAACAAGTTCAGAGCCCAAGTGTTTGTGGTTCGTTTGAGAGGTTACCAGGGGAGATGAGGACCAGCAAGAGCTTTCAGGGCTGGCACCTTTAGTGTAGGAGCAATCGCTGGACGTTCGCAATTTCGGTGTAGGGCTCTGGCCAGATTGAGCAGGAGAGGCTGTGTACGTTGGAAGTTTTAGGAGCCTAAACAAGTTCAGAGCCCAAGTGTTTGTGGTTCGTTTGAGAGGTTACCAGTGGGAGATGAGGACCAGCAAGAGCTTTCAGGGCTGGCACCTTTAGTGTAGGAGCAATCGCTGGACGTTCGCAATTTCGGTGTAGGGCTCTGGCCAGATTGAGCAGGAGAGGCTGTGTACGTTGGAAGTTTTAGTAGCCTAAACAAGTTCAGAGCCCCAGTGTTTGTGGTTCGTTTTAGAGGTTACCAGTGGGAGATGAGGACCCGCAAGAGCTTTCAGGCCTGGCACCTTTAGTGTAGGAGCAATCGCTGGACGTTCGCAATTTCAGTGTAGGGCTCTGGCCAGATTGAGCAGGAGAGGCTGTGTACGTTGGAAGTTTTAGTAGCCTAAACAAGTTCAGAGCCCAAGTGTTTGTGGTTCGTTTGAGAGGTTACCAGTGGGAGATGAGGACCAGCAAGAGCTTTCAGGGCTGGCACCTTTAGTGTAGGAGCAATCACTGGACGTTCGCAATTTCGGTGTTAAGCTCTGGCCAGATTGAGGCGGAGAGGCTGTGTACGTTGGAATTTTTAGGAGCCTAAACAAGTTCAGCGCCCAAGTGTTTGTGGTTCGTTTGAGAGGTTACCAGTGGGAGATGAGGACCAGCAAGAGCTTTCAGGGCTGGCACTTTTAGTGTAGGAGCAATCGCTGGACGTTCGCAATTTCGGTGTAGGGCTCTGGCCAGATTGAGCAGGAGAGGCTGTGTACGTTGGAAGTTTTAGTAGCTTAAACAAGTTCAGAGCCCAAGAGTTTGTGGTTCGTTTGAGAGGTTACCAGTGGGAGATGAGGACCAGCAAGAGCTTTCAGGGCTGGCACCTTTAGTGTAGGAGCAATCGCTGGACGTTCGCAATTTCGGTGTAGGGCTCTGGCCAGATTGAGCAGGAGAGGCTGTGTACGTTGGAAGTTTTAGTAGCCTAAACAAGTTCAGAGCCCAAGTGTTTGTGGTTCGTTTGAGAGGTTACCAGTGGGAGATGAGGACCAGCAAGAGCTTTCAGGGCTGGCACCTTTAGTGTAGGAGCAATCGCTGGACGTTCGCAATTTCGGTGTAGGGCTCTGGCCAGATTGAGCAGGAGAGGCTGTGTACGTTGGAAGTTTTAGTAGCCTAAACAAGTTCAGAGCCCAAGTGTTTGTGGTTCGTTTGAGAGGTTACCAGTGGGAGATGAGGACCAGCAAGAGCTTTCAGGGCTGGCACCTTTAGTGTAGGAGCAATCGCTGGACGTTCGCAATTTCGGTGTTGAGCTCTGGCCAGATTAAGCAGGAGAGGCTGTGTATGTTGGAAGTTTTAGTAGCCTAAACAAGTTCAGAGCCCAAGTGTTTGTGGTTCGTTTGAGAGGTTACCAGTGGGAGATGAGGACCAGCAAGAGCTTTCAGGGCTGGCACCTTTAGTGTAGGAGCTATTGCTGGACGTTCGCAATTTCGGTGTTGAGCTCTGGCCAGATTGAGGAGGAGAGGCTTTGTACGTTGGGAGTTTTAGTAGCCTAAACAAGTTCAGAGCCCAAGTGTTTGTGGTTCGTTTGAGAGGTTACCAGTGGGAGATGAGGACCAGCAAGAGCTTTCAGGGCTGGCACCTTTAGTGTAGGAGCAATCGCTGGACGTTCGCAATTTCGGTGTAGGGCTCTGGCCAGATTGAGCAGGAGAGGCTGTGTACGTTGGAAGTTTTAGTAGCCTAAACAAGTTCAGAGCCCAAGTGTTTGTGGTTCGTTTTAGAGGTTACCAGTGGGAGATGAGGACCAGCAAGAGCTTTCAGGGCTGGCACCTTTAGTGTAGGAGCAATCGCTGGACGTTGGTAATTTCGGTGTTGAGCTCTGGCCAGATTGAGCAGGAGAGGCTGTGTATGTTGGAAGTTTTAGTAGCCTAAACGAGTTCAGAGCCCAAGTGTTTGTGGTTCGTTTTAGAGGTTACCAGTGGGAGATGAGGACCAGCAGCAGCATTCAGGGCTGGCACCTTTAGTGTAGGAGCAATCGCTGGACGTTCGCAATTTCGGTGTAGGGCTCTGGCCAGATTGAGCAGGAGAGGCTGTGTACGTTGGAAGTTTTAGTAGCCTAAACAAGTTCAGCGCCGCAGTGTTTGTGGTTCGTTTGAGAGGTTACCAGTGGGAGATGAGGACCAGCAAGAGCTTTCAGGGCTGGCACCTTTAGTGTAGGAGCAATCGCTGGACGTTCGCAATTTCGGTGTTAAGCTCTGGCCAGATTGAGCAGGAGAGGCTGTGTACGTTGGAAGTTTTAGTAGCCTAAACAAGTTCAGAGCCCAAGTGTTTGTGGTTCGTTTGAGAGGTTACCAGTGGGAGATGAGGACCAGCAAGAGCTTTCAGGGCTGGCACCTTTAGTGTAGGAGCAATCACTGGATGTTCGCAATTTCGGCGTTAAGCTCTGGCCAGATTGAGGCGGAGAGGCTGTGTACGTTGGAATTTTTAGTAGCCTAAACAAGTTCAGAGCCCAAGTGTTTGTGGTTCGTTTGAGAGGTTACCAGTGGGAGATGAGGACCAGCAAGAGCTTTCAGGGCTGGCACCTTTAGTGTAGGAGCAATCGCTGGACGTTTGCAATTTCGGTGTAGGGCTCTGGCCAGATTGAGCAGGAGAGGCTGTGTACGTTGGAAGTTTTAGTAGCCTAAACAAGTTCAGAGCCCAAGAGTTTGTGGTTCGTTTGAGAGGTTACCAGTGGGAGATGAGGACCAGCAAGAGCTTTCAGGGCTGGCACCTTTAGTGTAGGAGCAATCGCTGGACGTTCGCAATTTCAGTGTAGGGCTCTGGCTATATTGAGCAGGAGAGGCTGTGTACGTTGGAAGTTTTAGTAGCCTAAACAATTTCAGAGCCCAAGTGTTTGTGGTTCGTTTGAGAGGTTACCAGTGGGAGATGAGGACCAGCAAGAGCTTTCAGGGCTGGCACCTTTAGTGTAGGAGCAATCGCTGGACGTTCGCAATTTCGGTGTTAAGCTCTGGCCAGATTGAGGCGGAGAGGCTGTGTACGTTGGAATTTTTAGGAGCATAAACAAGTTCAGAGCCCAAGTGTTTGTGGTTCGTTTGAGAGGTTACCAGTGGGAGATGAGGACCAGCAAGAGCTTTCAGGGCTGGCACCTTTAGTGTAGGAGCAATCGCTGGACGTTCGCAATTTCGGTGTAGGGCTCTGGCCAGATTGAGGCGGAGAGGCTGTGTACGTTGGAATTTTTAGGAGCCTAAACAAGTTCAGAGCCCAAGTGTTTGTGGTTCGTTTGAGAGGTTACCAGTGGGAGATGAGGACCAGCAAGAGCTTTCAGGGCTGGCACCTTTAGTGTAGGAGCAATCGCTGGACGTTCGCAATTTCAGTGTAGGGCTCTGGCCAGATTGAGCAGGAGAGGCTGTGTACGTTGGAAGTTTTAGTAGCCTAAACAAGTTCAGAGCCCAAGTGTTTGTGGTTCGTTTGAGAGGTTACCAGTGGGAGATGAGGACCAGCAAGAGCTTTCAGGGCTGGCACCTTTAGTGTAGGAGCAATCGCTGGACGTTCGCAATTTCGGTGTTAAGCTCTGGCCAGATTGAGCAGGAGAGGCTGTGTACGTTGGAAGTTTTAGTAGCCTAAACAAGTTCAGAGCCCCAGTGTTTGTGGTTTGTTTGAGAGGTTACCAGTGGGAGATGAGGACCAGCAAGAGCTTTCAGGGCTGGCACCTTTAGTGTAGGAGCAATCGCTGGACGTTCGCAATTTCGGTGTAGGGCTCTGGCCAGATTGAGCAGGAGAGGCTGTGTACGTTGGAAGTTTTAGTAGCCTAAACAAGTTCAGAGCCCAAGTGTTTGTGGTTCGTTTGAGAGGTTACCAGTGGGAGATGAGGACCAGCAAGAGCTTTCAGGGCTGGCACCTTTAGTGTAGGAGCAATCGCTGGACGTTCGCAATTTCGGTGTAGGGCTCTGGCCAGATTGAGCAGGAGAGGCTGTGTACGTTGGAAGTTTTAGTAGCCTAAACAAGTTCAGAGCCCAAGTGTTTGTGGTTCGTTTGAGAGGTTACCAGTGGGAGATGAGGACCAGCAAGAGCTTTCAGGGCTGGCACCTTTAGTGTAGGAGCAATCGCTGGACGTTCGCAATTTCAGTGTAGGGCTCTGGCTATATTGAGCAGGAGAGGCTGTGTACGTTGGAAGTTTTAGTAGCCTAAACAATTTCAGAGCCCAAGTGTTTGTGGTTCGTTTGAGAGGTTACCAGTGGGAGATGAGGGCCAGCAAGAGCTTTCAGGGCTGGCACCTTTAGTGTAGGAGCAATCGCTGGACGTTCGCAATTTCGGTGTAGGGCTCTGGCCAGATTGAGCAGGAGAGGCTGTGTACGTTGGAAGTTTTAGTAGCCTAAACAAGTTCAGAGCCCAAGAGTTTGTGGTTCGTTTGAGAGGTTACCAGTGGGAGATGAGGACCAGCAAGAGCTTTCAGGGCTGGCACCTTTAGTGTAGGAGCAATCGCTGGACGTTCGCAATTTCGGTGTAGGGCTCTGGCCAGATTGAGCAGGAGAGGCTGTGTACGTTGGAAGTTTTAGTAGCCTAAACAAGTTCAGAGCCCAAGTGTTTGTGGTTCGTTTGAGAGGTTACCAGTGGGAGATGAGGACCAGCAAGAGCTTTCAGGGCTGGCACCTTTAGTGTAGGAGCAATCGCTGGACGTTCGCAATTTCGGTGTTGAGCTCTGGCCAGATTAAGCAGGAGAGGCTGTGTATGATGGAAGTTTTAGTAGCCTAAACAAGTTCAGAGCCCAAGTGTTTGTGGTTCGTTTGAGAGGTTACCAGTGGGAGATGAGGACCAGCAAGAGCTTTCAGGGCTGGCACCTTTAGTGTAGGAGCTATTGCTGGACGTTCGCAATTTCGGTGTTGAGCTCTGGCCAGATTGAGGAGGAGAGGCTTTGTACGTTGGGAGTTTTAGTAGCCTAAACAAGTTCAGAGCCCAAGTGTTTGTGGTTCGTTTGAGAGGTTACCAGTGGGAGATGAGGACCAGCAAGAGCTTTCAGGGCTGGCACCTTTAGTGTAGGAGCAATCGCTGGACGTTCGCAATTTCGGTGTAGGGCTCTGGCCAGATTGAGCAGGAGAGGCTGTGTACGTTGGAAGTTTTAGTAGCCTAAACAAGTTCAGAGCCCAAGTGTTTGTGGTTTGTTTTAGAGGTTACCAGTGGGAGATGAGGACCAGCAAGAGCTTTCAGGGCTGGCACCTTTAGTGTAGGAGCAATCGCTGGACGTTGGTAATTTCGGTGTTGAGCTCTGGCCAGATTGAGCAGGAGAGGCTGTGTACGTTGGAAGTTTTAGGAGCCTAAACAAGTTCAGAGCCCAAGTGTTTGTGGTTCGTTTTAGAGGTTACCAGTGGGAGATGAGGACCAGCAGCAGCATTCAGGGCTGGCACCTTTAGTGTAGGAGCAATCGCTGGACGTTCGCAATTTCGGTGTAGGGCTCTGGCCAGATTGAGCAGGAGAGGCTGTGTACGTTGGAAGTTTTAGTAGCCTAAACAAGTTCAGCGCCGCAGTGTTTGTGGTTCGTTTGAGAGGTTACCAGTGGGAGATGAGGACCAGCAAGAGCTTTCAGGGCTGGCACCTTTAGTGTAGGAGCAATCGCTGGACGTTCGCAATTTCGGTGTTAAGCTCTGGCCAGATTGAGCAGGAGAGGCTGTGTACGTTGGAAGTTTTAGTAGCCTAAACAAGTTCAGAGCCCAAGTGTTTGTGGTTCGTTTGAGAGGTTACCAGTGGGAGATGAGGACCAGCAAGAGCTTTCAGGGCTGGCACCTTTAGTGTAGGAGCAATCACTGGATGTTCGCAATTTCGGCGTTAAGCTCTGGCCAGATTGAGGCGGAGAGGCTGTGTACGTTGGAATTTTTAGTAGCCTAAACAAGTTCAGAGCCCAAGTGTTTGTGGTTCGTTTGAGAGGTTACCAGTGGGAGATGAGGACCAGCAAGAGCTTTCAGGGCTGGCACCTTTAGTGTAGGAGCAATCGCTGGACGTTTGCAATTTCGGTGTAGGGCTCTGGCCAGATTGAGCAGGAGAGGCTGTGTACGTTGGAAGTTTTAGTAGCCTAAACAAGTTCAGAGCCCCAGTGTTTGTGGTTCGTTTGAGAGGTTACCAGTGGGAGATGAGGACCAGCAAGAGCTTTCAGGGCTGGCACCTTTAGTGTAGGAGCAATCGCTGGACGTTCGCAATTTCAGTGTAGGGCTCTGGCCAGATTGAGCAGGAGAGGCTGTGTACGTTGGAAGTTTTAGGAGCCTAAACAAGTTCAGAGCCCAAGTGTTTGTGGTTCGTTTGAGAGGTTACCAGTGGGAGATGAGGACCAGCAAGAGCTTTCAGGGCTGGCACCTTTAGTGTAGGAGCAATCGCTGGACGTTCGCAATTTCGGTGTAGGGCTCTGGCCAGATTGAGCAGGAGAGGCTGTGTACGTTGGAAGTTTTAGTAGCCTAAACAAGTTCAGAGCCCCAGTGTTTGTGGTTTGTTTGAGAGGTTACCAGTGGGAGATGAGGACCAGCAAGAGCTTTCAGGGCTGGCACCTTTAGTGTAGGAGCAATCGCTGGACGTTCGCAATTTCGGTGTAGGGCTCTGGCCAGATTGAGCAGGAGAGGCTGTGTACGTTGGAAGTTTTAGTAGCCTAAACAAGTTCAGCGCCGCAGTGTTTGTGGTTCGTTTGAGAGGTTACCAGTGGGAGATGAGGACCCGCAAGAGCTTTCAGGGCTGGCACCTTTAGTGTAGGAGCAATCGCTGGACGTTCGCAATTTCGGTGTAGGGCTCTGGCCAGATTGAGCAGGAGAGGCTGTGTACGTTGGAAGTTTTAGTAGCCTAAACAAGTTCAGAGCCCAAGTGTTTGTGGTTCGTTTGAGAGGTTACCAGTGGGAGATGAGGACCAGCAAGAGCTTTCAGGGCTGGCACCTTTAGTGTAGGAGCAATCGCTGGACGTTCGCAATTTCAGTGTAGGGCTCTGGCTATATTGAGCAGGAGAGGCTGTGTACGTTGGAAGTTTTAGTAGCCTAAACAATTTCAGAGCCCAAGTGTTTGTGGTTCGTTTGAGAGGTTACCAGTGGGAGATGAGGACCAGCAAGAGCTTTCAGGGCTGGCACCTTTAGTGTAGGAGCAATCGCTGGACGTTCGCAATTTCGGTGTTAAGCTCTGGCCAGATTGAGGCGGAGAGGCTGTGTACGTTGGAATTTTTAGTAGCCTAAACAAGTTCAGAGCCCAAGTGTTTGTGGTTCGTTTGAGAGGTTACCAGTGGGAGATGAGGACCAGCAAGAGCTTTCAGGGCTGGCACCTTTAGTGTAGGAGCAATCGCTGGACGTTCGCAATTTCGGTGTAGGGCTCTGGCCAGATTGAGCAGGAGAGGCTGTGTACGTTGGAAGTTTTAGGAGCCTAAACAAGTTCAGAGCCCAAGTGTTTGTGGTTCGTTTGAGAGGTTACCAGTGGGAGATGAGGACCAGCAAGAGCTTTCAGGGCTGGCACCTTTAGTGTAGGAGCAATCGCTGGACGTTCGCAATTTCGGTGTAGGGCTCTGGCCAGATTGAGCAGGAGAGGCTGTGTACGTTGGAAGTTTTAGTAGCCTAAACAAGTTCAGAGCCCCAGTGTTTGTGGTTCGTTTGAGAGGTTACCAGTGGGAGATGAGGACCCGCAAGAGCTTTCAGGCCTGGCACCTTTAGTGTAGGAGCAATCGCTGGACGTTCGCAATTTCAGTGTAGGGCTCTGGCCAGATTGAGCAGGAGAGGCTGTGTACGTTGGAAGTTTTAGTAGCCTAAACAAGTTCAGAGCCCAAGTGTTTGTGGTTCGTTTGAGAGGTTACCAGTGGGAGATGAGGACCAGCAAGAGCTTTCAGGGCTGGCACCTTTAGTGTAGGAGCAATCACTGGACGTTCGCAATTTCGGTGTTAAGCTCTGGCCAGATTGAGGCGGAGAGGCTGTGTACGTTGGAATTTTTAGGAGCCTAAACAAGTTCAGAGCCCCAGTGTTTGTGGTTCGTTTGAGAGGTTACCAGTGGGAGATGAGGACCAGCAAGAGCTTTCAGGGCTGGCACCTTTAGTGTAGGAGCAATCGCTGGACGTTCGCAATTTCGGTGTAGGGCTCTGGCCAGATTGAGCAGGAGAGGCTGTGTACGTTGGAAGTTTTAGGAGCCTAAACAAGTTCAGAGCCCAAGTGTTTGTGGTTCGTTTGAGAGGTTACCAGTGGGAGATGAGGACCAGCAAGAGCTTTCAGGGCTGGCACCTTTAGTGTAGGAGCAATCGCTGGACGTTCGCAATTTCGGTGTAGGGCTCTGGCCAGATTGAGCAGGAGAGGCTGTGTACGTTGGAAGTTTTAGTAGCCTAAACAAGTTCAGAGCCCAAGAGTTTGTGGTTCGTTTGAGAGGTTACCAGTGGGAGATGAGGACCAGCAAGAGCTTTCAGGGCTGGCACCTTTAGTGTAGGAGCAATCGCTGGACGTTCGCAATTTCGGTGTAGGGCTCTGGCCAGATTGAGCAGGAGAGGCTGTGTACGTTGGAAGTTTTAGTAGCCTAAACAAGTTCAGAGCCCAAGTGTTTGTGGTTCGTTTGAGAGGTTACCAGTGGGAGATGAGGACCAGCAAGAGCTTTCAGGGCTGGCACCTTTAGTGTAGGAGCAATCGCTGGACGTTCGCAATTTCGGTGTTGAGCTCTGGCCAGATTAAGCAGGAGAGGCTGTGTATGTTGGAAGTTTTAGTAGCCTAAACAAGTTCAGAGCCCAAGTGTTTGTGGTTCGTTTGAGAGGTTACCAGTGGGAGATGAGGACCAGCAAGAGCTTTCAGGGCTGGCACCTTTAGTGTAGGAGCTATTGCTGGACGTTCGCAATTTCGGTGTTGAGCTCTGGCCAGATTGAGGAGGAGAGGCTTTGTACGTTGGGAGTTTTAGTAGCCTAAACAAGTTCAGAGCCCAAGTGTTTGTGGTTCGTTTGAGAGGTTACCAGTGGGAGATGAGGACCAGCAAGAGCTTTCAGGGCTGGCACCTTTAGTGTAGGAGCAATCGCTGGACGTTCGCAATTTCGGTGTAGGGCTCTGGCCAGATTGAGCAGGAGAGGCTGTGTACGTTGGAAGTTTTAGGAGCCTAAACAAGTTCAGAGCCCAAGAGTTTGTGGTTCGTTTTAGAGGTTACCAGTGGGAGATGAGGACCAGCAAGAGCTTTCAGGGCTGGCACCTTTAGTGTAGGAGCAATCGCTGGACGTTGGTAATTTCGGTGTTGAGCTCTGGCCAGATTGAGCAGGAGAGGCTGTGTATGTTGGAAGTTTTAGTAGCCTAAACAAGTTCAGAGCCCAAGTGTTTGTGGTTCGTTTGAGAGGTTACCAGTGGGAGATGAGGACCAGCAAGAGCTTTCAGGGCTGGCACCTTTAGTGTAGGAGCAATCGCTGGACGTTTGCAATTTCGGTGTAGGGCTCTGGCCAGATTGAGCAGGAGAGGCTGTGTACGTTGGAAGTTTTAGTAGCCTAAACAAGTTCAGAGCCCCAGTGTTTGTGGTTCGTTTTAGAGGTTACCAGTGGGAGATGAGGACCAGCAAGAGCTTTCAGGGCTGGCACCTTTAGTGTAGGAGCAATCGCTGGACGTTCGCAATTTCAGTGTAGGGCTCTGGCCAGATTGAGCAGGAGAGGCTGTGTACGTTGGAAGTTTTAGGAGCCTAAACAAGTTCAGAGCCCAAGTGTTTGTGGTTCGTTTGAGAGGTTACCAGTGGGAGATGAGGACCAGCAAGAGCTTTCAGGGCTGGCACCTTTAGTGTAGGAGCAATCGCTGGACGTTCGCAATTTCGGTGTTAAGCTCTGGCCAGATTGAGCAGGAGAGGCTGTGTACGTTGGAAGTTTTAGTAGCCTAAACAAGTTCAGAGCCCCAGTGTTTGTGGTTTGTTTGAGAGGTTACCAGTGGGAGATGAGGACCAGCAAGAGCTTTCAGGGCTGGCACCTTTAGTGTAGGAGCAATCGCTGGACGTTCGCAATTTCGGTGTAGGGCTCTGGCCAGATTGAGCAGGAGAGGCTGTGTACGTTGGAAGTTTTAGTAGCCTAAACAAGTTCAGCGCCGCAGTGTTTGTGGTTCGATTGAGAGGTTACCAGTGGGAGATGAGGACCAGCAAGAGCTTTCAGGGCTGGCACCTTTAGTGTAGGAGCAATCGCTGGACGTTCGCAATTTCGGTGTAGGGCTCTGGCCAGATTGAGCAGGAGAGGCTGTGTACGTTGGAAGTTTTAGTAGCCTAAACAAGTTCAGAGCCCAAGTGTTTGTGGTTCGTTTGAGAGGTTACCAGTGGGAGATGAGGACCAGCAAGAGCTTTCAGGGCTGGCACCTTTAGTGTAGGAGCAATCGCTGGACGTTCGCAATTTCAGTGTAGGGCTCTGGCCAGATTGAGCAGGAGAGGCTGTGTACGTTGGAAGTTTTAGTAGCCTAAACAATTTCAGAGCCCAAGTGTTTGTGGTTCGTTTGAGAGGTTACCAGTGGGAGATGAGGACCAGCAAGAGCTTTCAGGGCTGGCACCTTTAGTGTAGGAGCAATCGCTGGACGTTCGCAATTTCGGTGTTAAGCTCTGGCCAGATTGAGGCGGAGAGGCTGTGTACGTTGGAATTTTTAGGAGCATAAACAAGTTCAGAGCCCAAGTGTTTGTGGTTCGTTTGAGAGGTTACCAGTGGGAGATGAGGACCAGCAAGAGCTTTCAGGGCTGGCACCTTTAGTGTAGGAGCAATCGCTGGACGTTCGCAATTTCGGTGTAGGGCTCTGGCCAGATTGAGCAGGAGAGGCTGTGTACGTTGGAAGTTTTAGTAGCCTAAACAAGTTCAGAGCCCAAGTGTTTGTGGTTCGTTTGAGAGGTTACCAGTGGGAGATGAGGACCAGCAAGAGCTTTCAGGGCTGGCACCTTTAGTGTAGGAGCAATCGCTGGACGTTCGCAATTTCGGTGTAGGGCTCTGGCCAGATTGAGCAGGAGAGGCTGTGTACGTTGGAAGTTTTAGTAGCCTAAACAAGTTCAGAGCCCCAGTGTTTGTGGTTCGTTTGAGAGGTTACCAGTGGGAGATGAGGACCCGCAAGAGCTTTCAGGCCTGGCACCTTTAGTGTAGGAGCAATCGCTGGACGTTCGCAATTTCAGTGTAGGGCTCTGGCCAGATTGAGCAGGAGAGGCTGTGTACGTTGGAAGTTTTAGTAGCCTAAACAAGTTCAGAGCCCAAGTGTTTGTGGTTCGTTTGAGAGGTTACCAGTGGGAGATGAGGACCAGCAAGAGCTTTCAGGGCTGGCACCTTTAGTGTAGGAGCAATCACTGGACGTTCGCAATTTCGGTGTTAAGCTCTGGCCAGATTGAGGCGGAGAGGCTGTGTACGTTGGAATTTTTAGGAGCCTAAACAAGTTCAGAGCCCCAGTGTTTGTGGTTCGTTTGAGAGGTTACCAGTGGGAGATGAGGACCAGCAAGAGCTTTCAGGGCTGGCACTTTTAGTGTAGGAGCAATCGCTGGACGTTCGCAATTTCGGTGTAGGGCTCTGGACAGATTGAGCAGGAGAGGCTGTGTACGTTGGAAGTTTTAGTAGCCTAAACAAGTTCAGAGCCCCAGTGTTTGTGGTTCGTTTGAGAGGTTACCAGTGGGAGATGAGGACCAGCAAGAGCTTTCAGGGCTGGCACCTTTAGTGTAGGAGCAATCGCTGGACGTTCGCAATTTCGGTGTAGGGCTCTGGCCAGATTGAGCAGGAGAGGCTGTGTACGTTGGAAGTTTTAGTAGCCTAAACAAGTTCAGAGCCCAAGAGTTTGTGGTTCGTTTGAGAGGTTACCAGTGGGAGATGAGGACCAGCAAGAGCTTTCAGGGCTGGCACCTTTAGTGTAGGAGCAATCGCTGGACGTTCGCAATTTCGGTGTAGGGCTCTGGCCAGATTGAGCAGGAGAGGCTGTGTACGTTGGAAGTTTTAGTAGCCTAAACAAGTTCAGAGCCCAAGTGTTTGTGGTTCGTTTGAGAGGTTACCAGTGGGAGATGAGGACCAGCAAGAGCTTTCAGGGCTGGCACCTTTAGTGTAGGAGCAATCGCTGGACGTTCGCAATTTCGGTGTTGAGCTCTGGCCAGATTAAGCAGGAGAGGCTGTGTATGTTGGAAGTTTTAGTAGCCTAAACAAGTTCAGAGCCCAAGTGTTTGTGGTTCGTTTGAGAGGTTACCAGTGGGAGATGAGGACCAGCAAGAGCTTTCAGGGCTGGCACCTTTAGTGTAGGAGCTATTGCTGGACGTTCGCAATTTCGGTGTTGAGCTCTGGCCAGATTGAGGAGGAGAGGCTTTGTACGTTGGGAGTTTTAGTAGCCTAAACAAGTTCAGAGCCCAAGTGTTTGTGGTTCGTTTGAGAGGTTACCAGTGGGAGATGAGGACCAGCAAGAGCTTTCAGGGCTGGCACCTTTAGTGTAGGAGCAATCGCTGGACGTTCGCAATTTCGGTGTAGGGCTCTGGCCAGATTGAGCAGGAGAGGCTGTGTACGTTGGAAGTTTTAGGAGCCTAAACAAGTTCAGAGCCCAAGAGTTTGTGGTTCGTTTTAGAGGTTACCAGTGGGAGATGAGGACCAGCAAGAGCTTTCAGGGCTGGCACCTTTAGTGTAGGAGCAATCGCTGGACGTTGGTAATTTCGGTGTTGAGCTCTGGCCAGATTGAGCAGGAGAGGCTGTGTATGTTGGAAGTTTTAGTAGCCTAAACAAGTTCAGAGCCCAAGTGTTTGTGGTTCGTTTTAGAGGTTACCAGTGGGAGATGAGGACCAGCAGCAGCATTCAGGGCTGGCACCTTTAGTGTAGGAGCAATCGCTGGACGTTCGCAATTTCGGTGTAGGGCTCTGGCCAGATTGAGCAGGAGAGGCTGTGTACGTTGGAAGTTTTAGGAGCCTAAACAAGTTCAGCGCCGCAGTGTTTGTGGTTCGTTTGAGAGGTTACCAGTGGGAGATGAGGACCAGCAAGAGCTTTCAGGGCTGGCACCTTTAGTGTAGGAGCAATCGCTGGACGTTCGCAATTTCGGTGTTAAGCTCTGGCCAGATTGAGCAGGAGAGGCTGTGTACGTTGGAAGTTTTAGTAGCCTAAACAAGTTCAGAGCCCAAGTGTTTGTGGTTCGTTTGAGAGGTTACCAGTGGGAGATGAGGACCAGCAAGAGCTTTCAGGGCTGGCACCTTTAGTGTAGGAGCAATCACTGGATGTTCGCAATTTCGGCGTTAAGCTCTGGCCAGATTGAGGCGGAGAGGCTGTGTACGTTGGAAGTTTTAGGAGCCTAAACAAGTTCAGAGCCCAAGTGTTTGTGGTTCGTTTGAGAGGTTACCAGTGGGAGATGAGGACCAGCAAGAGCTTTCAGGGCTGGCACCTTTAGTGTAGGAGCAATCGCTGGACGTTTGCAATTTCGGTGTAGGGCTCTGGCCAGATTGAGCAGGAGAGGCTGTGTACGTTGGAAGTTTTAGGAGCCTAAACAAGTTCAGAGCCCAAGTGTTTGTGGTTCGTTTGAGAGGTTACCAGTGGGAGATGAGGACCAGCAAGAGCTTTCAGGGCTGGCACCTTTAGTGTAGGAGCAATCGCTGGACGTTCGCAATTTCGGTGTTAAGCTCTGGCCAGATTGAGGCGGAGAGGCTGTGTACGTTGGAATTTTTAGGAGCCTAAACAAGTTCAGCGCCCAAGTGTTTCTGGTTCGTTTGAGAGGTTACCAGTGGGAGATGAGGACCAGCAAGAGCTTTCAGGGCTGGCACCTTTAGTGTAGGAGCAATCGCTGGACGTTTGCAATTTCGGTGTAGGGCTCTGGCCAGATTGAGCAGGAGAGGCTGTGTACGTTGGAAGTTTTAGTAGCCTAAACAAGTTCAGAGCCAAGTGTTTGTGGTTCGTTTGAGAGGTTACCAGTGGGAGATGAGGACCAGCAAGAGCTTTCAGGGCTGGACACCTTTAGTGTAGGAGCAATCGCTTGACTTTCGTAATTTCAGTGTTAAGCTCTAGCCAGATAAAGCAGGAGAGGCTGTGTACGTTGGAAGTTTTAGTAGCCTAAACAAGTTCAGAGCCGCAGTGTTTGTGGTTCGTTTGAGAGGTTACCAGTGGGAGATGAGGACCAGCAAGAGCTTTCAGGGCTGGCACCTTTAGTGTAGGAGCAATCGCTGGACGTTCGCAATTTCGGTGTAGGGCTCTGGCCAGATTGAGCAGGAGAGGCTGTGTACGTTGGAAGTTTTAGTAGCCTAAACAAGTTCAGAGCCCCAGTGTTTGTGGTTCGTTTGAGAGGTTACCAGTGGGAGATGAGGACCAGCAAGAGCTTTCAGGGCTGGCACCTTTAGTGTAGGAGCAATCGCTGGACGTTCGCAATTTCGGTGTAGGTCTCTGGCCAGATTGAGCAGGAGAGGCTGTGTACGTTGGAAGTTTTAGTAGCCTAAACAAGTTCAGAGCCCCAGTGTTTGTGGTTCGTTTTAGAGGTTACCAGTGGGAGATGAGGACCCGCAAGAGCTTTCAGGGCTGGCACCTTTAGTGCAGGAGCAATCGCTGGACGTTCGCAATTTCGGTGTAGGGCTCTGGCCAGATTGAGCAGGAGAGGCTGTGTACGTTGGAAGTTTTAGTAGCCTAAACAAGTTCAGAGCCCCAGTGTTTGTGGTTCGTTTGAGAGGTTACCAGTGGGAGATGAGGACCAGCAAGAGCTTTCAGGGCTGGCACCTTTAGTGTAGGAGCAATCACTGGACGTTCGCAATTTCGGTGTAGGGCTCTGGCCAGATTGAGGCGGAGAGGCTGTGTACGTTGGAATTTTTAGGAGCCTAAACAAGTTCAGAGCCCAAGTGTTTGTGGTTCGTTTGAGAGGTTACCAGTGGGAGATGAGGACCAGCAAGAGCTTTCAGGGCTGGCACTTTTAGTGTAGGAGCAATCGCTGGACGTTCGCAATTTCGGTGTAGGGCTCTGGCCAGATTGAGCAGGAGAGGCTGTGTACGTTGGAAGTTTTAGTAGCCTAAACAAGTTCAGAGCCCAAGAGTTTGTGGTTCGTTTGAGAGGTTACCAGTGGGAGATGAGGACCAGCAAGAGCTTTCAGGGCTGGCACCTTTAGTGTAGGAGCAATCGCTGGACGTTCGCAATTTCGGTGTAGGGCTCTGGCCAGATTGAGCAGGAGAGGCTGTGTACGTTGGAAGTTTTAGGAGCCTAAACAAGTTCAGAGCCCAAGTGTTTGTGGTTCGTTTGAGAGGTTACCAGTGGGAGATGAGGACCAGCAAGAGCTTTCAGGGCTGGCACCTTTAGTGTAGGAGCAATCGCTGGACGTTCGCAATTTCGGTGTAGGGCTCTGGCCAGATTGAGCAGGAGAGGCTGTGTACGTTGGAAGTTTTAGTAGCCTAAACAAGTTCAGAGCCCAAGTGTTTGTGGTTCGTTTGAGAGGTTACCAGTGGGAGATGAGGACCAGCAAGAGCTTTCAGGGCTGGCACCTTTAGTGTAGGAGCAATCGCTGGACGTTCGCAATTTCGGTGTAGGGCTCTGGCCAGATTGAGCAGGAGAGGCTGTGTACGTTGGAAGTTTTAGTAGCCTAAACAAGTTCAGAGCCCCAGTGTTTGTGGTTCGTTTTAGAGGTTACCAGTGGGAGATGAGGACCCGCAAGAGCTTTCAGGGCTGGCACCTTTAGTGCAGGAGCAATCGCTGGACGTTCGCAATTTCGGTGTAGGGCTCTGGCCAGATTGAGCAGGAGAGGCTGTGTACGTTGGAAGTTTTAGTAGCCTAAACAAGTTCAGAGCCCAAGTGTTTGTGGTTCGTTTGAGAGGTTACCAGTGGGAGATGAGGACCAGCAAGAGCTTTCAGGGCTGGCACCTTTAGTGTAGGAGCAATCACTGGACGTTCGCAATTTCGGTGTTAAGCTCTGGCCAGATTGAGGCGGAGAGGCTGTGTACGTTGGAATTTTTAGGAGCCTAAACAAGTTCAGCGCCCAAGTGTTTGTGGTTCGTTTGAGAGGTTACCAGTGGGAGATGAGGACCAGCAAGAGCTTTCAGGGCTGGCACTTTTAGTGTAGGAGCAATCGCTGAACGTTCGCAATTTCGGTGTAGGGCTCTGGCCAGATTGAGCAGGAGAGGCTGTGTACGTTGGAAGTTTTAGTAGCCTAAACAAGTTCAGAGCCCAAGTGTTTGTGGTTCGTTTGAGAGGTTACCAGTGGGAGATGAGGACCAGCAAGAGCTTTCAGGGCTGGCACCTTTAGTGTAGGAGCAATCGCTGGACGTTCGCAATTTCGGTGTAGGGCTCTGGCCAGATTGAGCAGGAGAGGCTGTGTACGTTGGAAGTTTTAGTAGCCTAAACAAGTTCAGAGCCCAAGTGTTTGTGGTTCGTTTGAGAGGTTACCAGTGGGAGATGAGGACCAGCAAGAGCTTTCAGGGCTGGCACCTTTAGTGTAGGAGCAATCGCTGGACGTTCGCAATTTCGGTGTAGGGCTCTGGCCAGATTGAGCAGGAGAGGCTGTGTACGTTGGAAGTTTTAGTAGCCTAAACAAGTTCAGAGCCCAAGTGTTTGTGGTTCGTTTGAGAGGTTACCAGTGGGAGATGAGGACCAGCAAGAGCTTTCAGGGCTGGCACCTTTAGTGTAGGAGCAATCGCTGGACGTTCGCAATTTCGGTGTAGGGCTCTGGCCAGATTGAGCAGGAGAGGCTGTGTACGTTGGAAGTTTTAGTAGCCTAAACAAGTTCAGAGCCCAAGTGTTTGTGGTTCGTTTGAGAGGATACCAGTGGGAGATGAGGACCAGCAAGAGCTTTCAGGGCTGGCACCTTTAGTGTAGGAGCTATTGCTGGACGTTCGCAATTTCGGTGTTGAGCTCCGGCCAGATTGAGGAGGAGAGGCTTTGTACGTTGGGAGTTTTAGTAGCCTAAACAAGTTCAGAGCCCAAGTGTTTGTGGTTCGTTTGAGAGGTTACCAGTGGGAGATGAGGACCAGCAAGAGCTTTCAGGGCTGGCACCTTTAGTGTAGGAGCAATCGCTGGACGTTCGCAATTTCGGTGTAGGGCTCTGGCCAGATTGAGCAGGAGAGGCTGTGTACGTTGGAAGTTTTAGTAGCCTAAACAAGTTCAGAGCCCAAGTGTTTGTGGTTCGTTTTAGAGGTTACCAGTGGGAGATGAGGACCAGCAAGAGCTTTCAGGGCTGGCACCTTTAGTGTAGGAGCAATCGCTGGACGTTGGTAATTTCGGTGTTGAGCTCTGGCCAGATTGAGCAGGAGAGGCTGTGTATGTTGGAAGTTTTAGTAGCCTAAACAAGTTCAGAGCCCAAGTGTTTGTGTTTCGTTTGAGAGGTTACCAGTGGGAGATGAGGACCAGCAGCAGCATTCAGGGCTGGCACCTTTAGTGTAGGAGCAATCGCTGGACGTTCGCAATTTCGGTGTAGGGCTCTGGCCAGATTGAGCAGGAGAGGCTGTGTACGTTGGAAGTTTTAGGAGCCTAAACAAGTTCAGCGCCCAAGTGTTTGTGGTTCGTTTGAGAGGTTACCAGTGGGAGATGAGGACCAGCAAGAGCTTTCAGGGCTGGCACCTTTAGTGTAGGAGCAATCGCTGGACGTTCGCAATTTCGGTGTTAAGCTCTGGCCAGATTGAGCAGGAGAGGCTGTGTACGTTGGAAGTTTTAGTAGCCTAAACAAGTTCAGAGCCCAAGTGTTTGTGGTTCGTTTGAGAGGTTACCAGTGGGAGATGAGGACCAGCAAGAGCTTTCAGGGCTGGCACCTTTAGTGTAGGAGCAATCACTGGATGTTCGCAATTTCGGTGTTAAGCTCTGGCCAGATTGAGGCGGAGAGGCTGTGTACGTTGGAATTTTTAGTAGCCTAAACAAGTTCAGAGCCCAAGTGTTTGTGGTTCGTTTGAGAGGTTACCAGTGGGAGATGAGGACCAGCAAGAGCTTTCAGGGCTGGCACCTTTAGTGTAGGAGCAATCGCTGGACGTTCGCAATTTCGGTGTAGGGCTCTGGCCAGATTGAGCAGGAGAGGCTGTGTACGTTGGAAGTTTTAGGAGCCTAAACAAGTTCAGAGCCCCAGTGTTTGTGGTTCGTTTGAGAGGTTACCAGTGGGAGATGAGGACCAGCAAGAGCTTTCAGGGCTGGCACCTTTAGTGTAGGAGCAATCGCTGGACGTTCGCAATTTCGGTGTAGGGCTCTGGCCAGATTGAGCAGGAGAGGCTGTGTACGTTGGAAGTTTTAGGAGCCTAAACAAGTTCAGAGCCCCAGTGTTTGTGGTTCGTTTGAGAGGTTACCAGTGGGAGATGAGGACCCGCAAGAGCTTTCAGGCCTGGCACCTTTAGTGCAGGAGCAATCGCTGGACGTTCGCAATTTCGGTGTAGGGCTCTGGCCAGATTGAGCAGGAGAGGCTGTGTACGTTGGAAGTTTTAGTAGCCTAAACAAGTTCAGAGCCCAAGTGTTTGTGGTTCGTTTGAGA
>NW_026776889.1:0-92037 GCF_030936135.1 Gavia stellata
TGGGAGGCTCCTTTAGCCAGCCAACAGGAACGAGCCCTCCCTCGCCCTTTAGAGGGTGCAGGTTGAGGAAGCGCTGTGCCGGAGGGCGCAGTCCCGCCTTTGGCGCTGCTTTTGGCTGGGGCGACCTCCCCGCGGTTGGGGTCGAGGTCGCTCCCTGGGCTCCTGAAGATGTGGTGTTGTGCTGCAGCCAGGATGGCCAGCCCGTAACTCGGGCGCGGGTCGGAGCCTCGGGCTCCGTGGGGCTTGTTGGGAGTGCGTGCCGAGCCGAGGGGGACCGCCCTGTAAGCAGGGCTGCGCGTGCCCCCCGTGCTTGGAGGGACCCCCTGTAAGCAGGCGGGTGCCCCTGGCCCCGGCCTTTCAGAGGCGTGGGGCCAGGATGCGTGGGGCCGGGCGTGTGCCCCCCCTGTTCTCGGGGCTGGGGCCCCGGCCCCCCCGGCCTTTGGCCGTGAAGCTCCACTGCCTGGCTGTTGAGTCTCGTTCCTGTTGCTGCGGGGGAAGGCCGAGCTCTCTGGCTCCCTGGGTGTCGACCCACCTGTAACTGGGGTCTGGGTCTGGGAGCCTTTGTGCTCAGCTGGCAGCCTGTGTGGGGTGACCGCCCCGTTAGCGGGGTGCGGGTCAGGGTGCCCCTGAATGCGGAGAGAAGGAGCCTCCGTGGGCTTTTGGGAACAGGGCTGCCCTGTAAGTCAGGGCCCGGCCAGTGCCCTGGAGTCCCGGGCGCTTTGCAGTCCAGGCAGCGGCTCGAGCCCCCTGTAAGCAGGGGTGCAGCCTCTTTGGCCGCTGCCTTGCATGCCCAGCTCCATTTGCCCAGGGTGCCCGCCTCTGAGGCCAGCTCCAGCACCGGCTGGGACTGTCTGCTGTGCGTCGCTTGGGTGAGACAAGCTGAAGTAGGAGGGGTGTTGTGGAGGTGGGGGCTCTGTGGGCGGGCGGGGGGGTGGGTGGCGGCTGGGTTTGTGCCTTGAGGAGCTCCCTCCAGGGGTAGGGGACCCCGTGTCCTTTGGGCGGAGGAGTTGGCGCTTCTCAGGCCTAACTGTGTCCTCCTTCCTTGGCAGCAGCTGGCGGAGAAGAAAGAAGAGGCGTCATGTGGAACGGCGAGGCAAGAGTGAGCGAGAAGAGGAGCGGCGTCGGGCTGAAGAGGGGGCACGAGAAAGGCGCTCTGGGCAAAGGGACCTCCCTGTCAGCAGGGCGCGGTCACGTAAGAGCCTCGCGGGCACCTTTGGGGTGCCCTTGGCTGGCGTTGTGCTGGGCGACCGCCCTGTAACCAGGGCTCGGTCTTTGCTTTTGGTGTGTTGTTGGCCTTTTGCCACCTTGCTCCTTTGGCTGCCCGGAGAGAGTGGCAACCCTGTAAGGAGGGTGAGAGCCACCGTCTCCGCACCCGAGGGGGAAATGGAGCTCTCTGGACCCCAAGCCCACCCTGTAAGCAGGGGAGGGCCCTTTCCCTGTCCCCCTCCTCTGGCCCCGCGGCTTTCTGCCTGCTGGCGGCCTGGCCCGCGTGACCCCCTGGAGTCGGGGCGTGTCACAGCATTTGTCCCTTGGCGTGTTGAGGCCCCTCTGGCCTCCACGCAGCAGCCCGGGGGGCAGGTCTGAGGCTCTCCTCTCCTGCTCGGCGGTAGGGATGGCTCCCCAGCCATTGGCTGCACAGAGCTCGTGCTCCCTTCTGGGAAGTTCTGTCTGTGTGTCCTTGTCCTTGTTGGTGTGAGTGAGCTTGTCCTTTAGGCCCCTGTTAAAGTCGCTGCAGCTTAGCTTAAACTTCCCAGGAGGGAAAGACGGGCTCTGTGCAGCTACAGGGAGTCCCCTCTGAGCCCGCGAGCGGAGGGAGAGTGCGGGCTTGCCCCTTCTTTCGAAGGACGGAGCGAAGCCGCGTAGTCGTAGCGCGGGCAACGCGACCCGCCTGTAGTCAGGGCCTGGGTCTCTGCCTGCGTGGCTGCCTGTCCTGCTGGCGACCTGCCAGCGTGACCCCCTGGAGTCGAGGCGTGTGTCACGAGCTGTGGAGCCCTCTGTCCCCAGGAGCAGCCCGACCTCCCTGTAAGCAGGGCCGGGGAGGCTCCTTTAGCCAGCCAACAGGAACGAGCCCTCCCTCGCCCTTTAGAGGGTGCAGGTTGAGGAAGCGCTGTGCCGGAGGGCGCAGTCCCGCCTTTGGCGCTGCTTTTGGCTGGGGCGACCTCCCCGCGGTTGGGGTCGAGGTCGCTCCCTGGGCTCCTGAAGATGTGGTGGTGTGCTGCAGCCAGGATGGCCAGCCCGTAACTTGGGCGCGGGTCGGAGCCTCGGGCTCCGTGGGGCTTGTTGGGAGTGCGTGCCGAGCCGAGGGGGACCGCCCTGTAAGCAGGGCTGCGCGTGCCCCCCGTGCTTGGAGGGACCCCCTGTAAGCAGGCGGGTGCCCCTGGCCCCAGCCTTTCAGAGGCGTGGGGCCAGGATGCGTGGGGCCGGGCGTGTGCCCCCCCTGTTCTCGGGGCTGGGGCCCCGGCCCCCCGGCCTTTGGCCGTGAAGCTCCACTGCCTGGCTGTTGAGTCTCGTTCCTGTTGCTGCGGCGGAAGGCCGAGCTCTCTGGCTCCCTGGGTGTCGACCCGCCTGTAATCGGGGTCTGGGTCTGGGAGCCTTTGTGCTCAGCTGGCAGCCTGTGTGGGGTGACCGCCCCGTTAGCGGGGTGCGGGTCAGGGTGCCCCTGAATGCGGAGAGAAGGAACCTCCGTGGGCCTTTGGGACCAGGGCTGCCCTGTAAGTCAGGGCCCGGCCAGTGCCCTGGAGTCCCGGGCGCTTTGCAGTCCAGGCAGCGGCTCGAGCCCCCTGTAAGCAGGGGTGCAGCCTCTTTGGCCGCTGCCTTGCATGCCCAGCTCCATTTGCCCAGGGTGCCTGCCTCTGAGGCCAGCTCCAGCACCGGCTGGGACTGTCTGCTGTGCGTCGCTTGGGTGAGACAAGCTGAAGTAGGAGGGGTGTTGTGGAGGTGGGGGCTCTGTGGGCGGGCGGGGGGGTGGGTGGCGGCTGGGTTTGTGCCTTGAGGAGCTCCCTCCAGGGGTAGGGGACCCCGTGTCCTTTGGGCGGAGGAGTTGGCGCTTCTCAGGCCTAACTGTGTCCTCCTTCCTTGGCAGCAGCTGGCGGAGAAGAAAGAAGAGGCGTCGTGTGGAACGGCGAGGCAAGAGTGAGCGAGAAGAGGAGCGGCGTCGGGCTGAAGAGGGGGCACGAGAAAGGCGCTCTGGGCAAAGGGACCTCCCTGTCACCAGGGCGCGGTCACGTGAGAGCCTCGCGGGCACCTTTGGGGTGCCCTTGGCTGGCGTTGCGCTGGGCGACCGCCCTGTAACCAGGGCTCGGTCTTTGCTTTTGGTGTGTTGTTGGCCTTTTGCCACCTTGCTCCTTTGGCTGCCCGGAGAGAGTGGCAACCCTGTAAGGAGGGAGGGTGAGAGCCACCGTCTCCGCACCCGAGGGGGAAATGGAGCTCTCTGGACCCCAAGCCCACCCTGTAAGCAGGGGAGGGCCCTTTCCCTGTCCCCCTCCTCTGGCCCCGCGGCTTTCTGCCTGCTGGCGGCCTGGCCCGCGTGACCCCCTGGAGTCGGGGCGTGTCACAGCGTTTGCCCCTTGGCCACCCGTGAAGCCCCTTGGCGTGTTGAGGCCCCTCTGGCCTCCACGCAGCAGCCCTGGGGGCAGGTCTGAGGCTCTCCTCTCCTGCTCGGCGGTAGGGATGGCTCCCCAGCCATTGGCTGCACAGAGCTCGCGCTCCCTTCTGGGAAGTTCTGTCTGTGTGTCCTTGTCCTTGTTGGTGTGAGTGAGCTTGTCCTTTAGGCCCCTGTTAAAGTCGCTGCAGCTTAGCTTAAACTTCCCAGGAGGGAAAGAAGGGCTCTGTGCAGCTACGGGGAGTCCCCTCTGAGCCCGTGAGCGGAGGGAGAGTGCGGGCTTGCCCCTTCTTTCGAAGGACGGAGTGAAGCCGCTTAGTCGTAGTGTGGGCAACGTGACCTGCCTGTAGTCAGGGCCTGGGTCTCTGCCTGCGTGGCTGCCTGTCCTGCTGGCGACCTGCCAGCGTGACCCCCTGGAGTCGGGGCGTGTGTCACGAGCTGTGGAGCCCTCTGTCCCCAGGAGCAGCCCGACCTCCCTGTAAGCAGGGCCGGGGAGGCTCCTTTAGCCAGCCTACAGGAACAAGCCCTCCCTCGCCCTTTAGAGGGTGCAGGTTGAGGAAGCGCTGTGCCGGAGGGCGCAGTCCCGCCTTTGGCGCTGCTTTTGGCTGGGGCGACCTCCCCGCGGTTGGGGTCGAGGTCGCTCCCTGGGCTCCTGAAGATGTGGTGGTGTGCTGCAGCCAGGATGGCCAGCCCGTAACTCGGGCGCGGGTCGGAGCCTCGAGCTCCGTGGGGCTTGTTGGGAGCGCGTGCCGAGCCGAGGGGGACCGCCCTGTAAGCAGGGCTGCGCGTGCCCCCCGTGCTTGGAGGGACCCCCTGTAAGCAGGCGGGTGCCCCTGGCCCCGGCCTTTCAGAGGCGTGGGGCCGGGCGTGTGCCCCCCCTGTTCTCGGGGCTGGGGCCCCGGCCCCCCGGCCTTTGGCCGTGAAGCTCCACTGCCTGGCTGTTGAGTCTCGTTCCTGTTGCTGCGGGGGAAGGCCGAGCTCTCTGGCTCCCTGGGTGTCGACCCGCCTGTAATCGGGGTCTGGGTCTGGGAGCCTTTGTGCTCAGCTGGCAGCCTGTGTGGGGTGACCGCCCCGTTAGCGGGGTGCGGGTCAGGGTGCCCCTGAATCCGGAGAGAAGGAGCCTCCGTGAGCCTTTGGGACCAGGGCTGCCCTGTAAGTCAGGGCCCGGCCAGTGCCCTGGAGTCCCGGGCGCTTTGCAGTCCAGGCAGCGGCTCGAGCCCCCTGTAAGCAGGGGTGCAGCCTCTTTGGCCGCTGCCTTGCATGCCCAGCTCCATTTGCCCAGGGTGCCCGCCTCTGAGGCCAGCTCCAGCACCGGCTGGGACTCTGCTGTGCGTCGCTTGGGTGAGACAAGCTGAAGTAGGAGGGGTGTTGTGGGATGGTGGGGGTTGTTGTCAGACACACTGCAGTGCAGGGGAGTTCCTTTTGAGAGCTTCTTTAGCATCTAATTTTCTGTACCGTATATGCAGCTCTGGCAATGGGGTGTGATGGACGTTGTTTCTTCTGCAGAACTGTTTCTTTTAGGCTGTTTGCTATCTTTTAGATTAGATTGTGGTGTGTTTTGTGTCTCAAATGTATGTTTTTATTGCAGCCTCTCTATAGCTGAGAATGCAGCTGGACTCTAGCGTCCGGAGAAGCTGTTCCTGGACAGAAAGGAAAATGCATCTCTGACTTCCCTTTTTCCACTTATTCGACATTCTGGGTCCTCAATAAAATGCTTTTTCAAACTCTGTGTTGTACTCATAGCAATTTCAATATCCTTTTTTCATTTTACTCATAAGATTATGCTACACCTTTTTTTGCTTTTGCAACAGCATTTTCAACTCTTGCTCTCATGAGGTGGTTGTGTATTTGACTCAGGTGCTTCCACATGGACTCTTGGGTAGCTCAAGGTGTTGTCCAGCCGCATTACTTTTCAATACCTCAGTGGACATTGTGGGGCAGAGCTGGTGGCTGTCTTGAAGTGCTCCACTGGGGGAGCACTGGTACCCCCTGCTCCGGCAGATTTGCTCCAACAGGAGGATGCACAAATTCCTTTCAAAAGCAAAAAAAGAGGAGGCATAGCTGCACTTTTGCACTTAGGCTTATTTATGTACGTGTTTTATTCTGCACTTGCTTTTAATTTGCTCTCAAAGCCTATACTCATAAACGTGCTGGAGCAGATGCAGGAGCAGTGAAAAGAGGGACAGTGGGGGAGGCTGCATAGTTGTACTGCACTATTTCAGAGCTCTGGCGCAGGTGCTGGCGAGAGCTTAGCGGAACATGCTTGAAAGCAGGTGTGGTTCTGCAACTTCCACAGTTTCACAGCCTACTGCTAGGTGCTTTGTTTACAAAAAAATACCAGGCTGTGCATTTAACATGTGGATAGTGTTGTTAGAAGCAATATTCAGATTAATAAATTTATTACTGAAACTGCTGAAGCTTAGTGGTTAGGGTTAGGATTAGGGATCTTAAACCAGCAGTAGAAAATAGCATACTGCCTAGGCCTAACGAAAATAAAAGAAACAAAACTTAAAAAAATAAGGACTCTGGTGCAGCAGTAGAAAATGGTTTGCTCCCTGGGAGAATTTTTTTTTTTCAATTTGTTCTAGAACCCCACCCCTCCCACTACACCTCTCTCCCTGTACTCCCATTTCATGAGAAACTAAACTACACCTTACTCACCCCACTGCTAACCCAAAAGAAAAACACACCACTGTCCAATCAGAATCAAAAATTACACAAACATGCTCCCTAAACAAATAACTACACCTAACAAATTAAAACAGTAAAAAAACAGAAAAAGGAATCACAACACAGAAACAAACAAGCAAACAAAATTTTAAAACCGCCATAAGAGCTACTGCAACCCCCAACAATCCCGAAAACTCTATGATGGGGAAGTCCTCCAGTACCATAGAGATGGGCCCTCTAGGATACAGAAGTCCTCCAGGGCCATAGAGAAGGACACTCTAGGATACGGAAGTCCTCCAATACCACAGAGTCGGACACTCTAGGATCCGCACGGCCTCCAGTACCATAGAGATGAACACTCTAGGATCCGGAAGCCCTCCAAGACCATAGAGCTGGACTCTCTAGGATCTGAAGTCGTCTAGTACCATAGAGAGGAACACTCTGGACCCGGAAGTCCTCCAAGGCCATAGAGAGGAACTCTCTAGGACCCGGAAGTTTTCCAGTACCATAGAGACGGCCATTCTAGGACCCGGAAGCCCTCTAATACCATCGAGCCGGACACTGTAGGATCTGGAAGTCCTCCAAGATCACTGAGACGGACTCTCTAGGATCCGGAAGTCCTCCGATACCACAGACACTCTAGGATCCGCACGGCCTCTAGTACCATAGAGACGGACATTATAGGACCCGAAAGGACTCTAATACCATCGAGACGGTCACTCTAGGATCCGGAAGTCCTCCAGAGCCATAGAGAGGAACTCTCTAGGACCCGGAAGGCCTCCAGTACCATAGAGATGGACACTCTAGACCCCGAAGTACTCCAAGACCATAGAGATAGACTCTGTAGGATCCGAAAGTCCTCCAGCGCCATAGAGACGGGCACTCTAGGATCCGGAAGTCCACCAGGACCATAGAGACGGACACTCTAGCATCCGGAAGTCCTCCAGGGCCATAGAGAGGGACACTCTAGGACCCAAAAGGCCTTTAATACCATCGAGATGGACACTCTAGGATCTGCACCAGAACCATAGAGACGGACAGTCTAGGATCCGGAAGTCGTCAAAGACCATAGAGACAGACTCTCTAGGATCCAGGCAGCCTCCAGTACCATAGAGATGGACATTCTAGTACCCAGAAGCCCTCTAATACCATAGAGACGGAGTCTCTAGGATCCGGAAAGCCTCCAGTACCATAGAGACGGACAATCTAGGACCTCAAAGCCCTCTAATACCATAGAGACAGACACTCTAGGATCCGGAAGTCCTCCAAGACCATAGAGACGGACACACTAGGGCCTTTGTTCTTATTCTGCGGTCCGTCAGACCACCTTCAATAACGGCACGCTCTCCGCGGCAGCAGGCCTGCTGGCGTCGGGTGGGATTCGCCTTTCTCAGAGTGGGAAGAGGCTCGTTGGCTCGTTGGCAGACCTACCTTCAAACTAGGCTTGAGGCGGGGGGAGGGATTTAATGTCAGGCTTGCTCGGGACAAGCTGTGGCACCACGCGCCGAGGCTAGAGGGAGGGGCTGCTAGCGAGGGCCTTCAGCCGGTTGCTCTGGGATGTGCCGGGTACACTGGAGCGCGCTTGAAGTCTTACGGAGGTGAGCCGGGGGCTCCTCGGGTAGTAGGAGCCAACAGGGTAACACGGGTGGAGTACCTGAAGGGAGTTAAGAGGCGTTCCACCGAGAAGGCGACACGGCCGACAGCCCAGCTGAAGTGCCTCTACCCTGATGCGCGCAGCACGGGCGGCAAACCGGAGGAGCCGCCAGCCACTGCACCTCTAGAAAGCTACGACCTCGTGGCTGTTACTGAAACTTGGCGGGACGAATCCCGTGACTGGAGCGCGGCTGTCGATGGCTGCCGGCTGTTCAGAAGGGGCAGGCGAGGAAGGAGGGGCGGAGGGCTTGCCCTCTGCGTCAAGAAATGGATCGACTGTGAAGAGCTGTCTCTGACTAAGAGCCACGAGCAGGGCGAAAGCTTACGGGTAAGAATGAGAGACTGAGGGGACAAAGGGAGCCTCGTCGCTGGTGTTTCCTACAGGCCGCCGGATCAAGGGGAGCCCTTCTCGCTCCGGCTGCGGGAGGAGGCGTCGCGCTCGCGGGCTCTTGCCCCGCCGGGGGACTTCAGCCACCCCGACATCTGCTGGAAGAGTAGCACGGCGAGCTGTAGGCAGTGCAGGAGACTCCTGGAGCGCGCGGAGGACAACTTCTGAAGCCGGGTAATAGATGGCCCTACCAGAGGGGACGCGCGAGGCTGGGCATGACGGTCACCAGCGCGAACGAGCTAGTCAGCGATGTCACGGTGGGAGGCAGCCTGGGCTGCAGCGATCGTGCACTGGTGGAGTTCTCGGTCCTGAGGGATGTGGGACAGGCGAGGACTGAAGTCAGGACCCTGCACTGTAGGAAAGCAAACTTCCAGCTGTTCAAGCAGTTAGTCAATAGGATCCTCTGGGCAACTGCCCACGGGGACGAGGGAGCGGAACAGGGCTGGCGGATCTTTAAGGACGCTTTCCAAAGAGTGCGAGAGCTCTCGATCCCCAGGGGTAAGCAATCGGGAAAGGAAGGCGAGAGACAGGCGTGGGTGAGTCGAGGCCTGCTGGTCAAACTAAAGGGCAAGAGGGAAGCGATCGTGCCCCTGTACTTGGCCCTGGTGAGGCCGCACCTCAAATGCTGTGTTCCGTTTTGGGCCCCTCACTACAAGAAGGACACTGAGGTGCTGGAGCGTGCCCAGAGAAGGGCCGTGAAGCTGGTGAGGGGTCTGGAGCACGAGCCTCACGAGGAAACGGCCTCGAGTTGCATCAGCAACGCCAGTAGCCCCTCTGGGATGACATATTTAAGAAGGGCTAAAAAATACTGCGCAGAAGCTGTGATAGAGAAAACGTGAGTGTGAAACAGCCCTGGAGACTGTGTGTAGCTATGTGGTTTGGTTTGTGTTGTGTCCCTGTCCACCCCCGCCCCATCGTTCGTTGTCCCGGCTCCCTGTCCCTGTTGTTTCATTCCTCCCTCCCTGCCCTGTTCTTTGTTGCTTTTTTGTCTTTCTCTTTTTCTCTCTCTCTCTGTCCGGCTCCCTGTCCCTCTTCTTTTTTCCTCTCTCTCTGTCATGCTGCCCGTCCCGGGTTTTTTTCTGCATCTCCGTCCTGCTCCCCGTCCTTCTTTGTCGGTCCCTGTCCCGCTCCCTCTCCCTCTTTCTGCTGCCTCTCTTCCTCTCTGCCTGCCGCTTCTTTCTCCATCTCTGTTGGGCTCCCTGTCTTTCTGTCGCTGGCCCAGTCCCTGCCTCACGCTTTCTCGCTACACCCCCGCTGCCCAGCCGGCTGCCCCTTTTCTCACACCACCCTCCCCCGGCTTCTAGCGTCCCGCACCCCGCTCCTCCTCTTCGGCGGCCTTCACCTCTGCCCAGGAGCCGGTAGACCGACTGACGGTCTCTTCCCTGCCGGGTGATGAGTGTGGCTCTGGAAACGACTGCCGAGGTGTCCCAGGGCAGGGGGAGTGGTGGGGGCCTGGAGCAGACTGGCTCCCGGGACTGGGTATGTGTGTGACCGGATAAACCCTCGCCATCTCCTTTGCACTCCCGGCCGCCTTTGCACTCCCTTTGCACTGGCTGAGGGCCTGCGACAGAGCCCCAGGGACGAGGTGACATGCCGTGAGGGTGGGGCCATGGCCCCTGTTCCTGCTGGGCTCCTTCCAGCTGGGGACTGGGGCTGCTGGTGCCCCAGGTGGGGCCAGTGAGGCTACTGGTACCCCAGGTGGGGCCAGTGAGGCTGCTGGTGATGGCCCCTCCCTGTAAAGGGGCTGCTGGGGAGGGGCTGCTGCCGGTGCTGCCCTGCCCTGGGTGGCCGTGGCAGGGTCGGTGTGAGCCGCAGGAGGAGTGGAGTGGAGCGGAGCAGTCGTCGAGCGTGGCCAGGCTGCGGCTGCAGCGCGGGAGAAAAGGTGAGCAGGGCAGGGCGTCCCTTTTGGACCCCGAACGTCCCAGGCGGTGGTGGCCCCGTGGGTGGGGGGGGCGCCTCTGCCGGGGGCGGGTGCGGGGGGTTCGCTGGGGGCCAGGGAGCCCCTGCGGAGGGAGGGGCACTGGGTCTGGTGGTGGGGCTGTGCAGTGGACCGGCGGTTCCCGGAGAAAGCCCCGAGGAAGGTGGCGGGGCCGGCGGGGGCCATGTCGGATGCAAGGAGAAGCGGCGGGGCCGCGGCAGCTGAAGGGGGGGGTGGGCCGCGCCGCGCCGTGCCGGAGCCGGAGCCGGGGCGGCTGGGGGGGCCGCGCCGTGCCGGAGCCGGAGCCGGGGCGGCTGGGGGGGCCGCGCCGTGCCGGAGCCGGAGCCGGGGCGGCTGGGGGGGCCGCGCCGTGCCGGAGCCGGAGCCGGGGCGGCTGGGGGGGCCGCGCCGTGCCGGAGCCGGAGCCGGGGCGGCTGGGGGGGCCGCGCCGTGCCGGAGCCGGAGCCGGGGCGGCTGGGGGGGCCGCGCCGTGCCGGAGCCGGAGCCGGGGCGGCTGGGGGGGCCGCGCCGTGCCGGAGCCGGAGCCGGGGCGGCTGGGGGGGCCGCGCCGTGCCGGAGCCGGAGCCGGGGCGGCTGGGGGGGCCGCGCCGTGCCGGAGCCGGAGCCGGGGCGGCTGGGGGGGCCGCGCCGTGCCGGAGCCGGAGCCGGGGCGGCTGGGGGGGCCGCGCCGTGCCGGAGCCGGAGCCGGGGCGGCTGGGGGGGCCGCGCCGTGCCGGAGCCGGAGCCGGGGCGGCTGGGGGGGCCGCGCCGTGCCGGAGCCGGAGCCGGGGCGGCTGGGGGGGCCGCGCCGTGCCGGAGCCGGAGCCGGGGCGGCTGGGGGGGCCGCGCCGTGCCGGAGCCGGAGCCGGGGCGGCTGGGGGGGCCGCGCCGTGCCGGAGCCGGAGCCGGGGCGGCTGGGGGGGCCGCGCCGTGCCGGAGCCGGAGCCGGGGCGGCTGGGGGGGCCGCGCCGTGCCGGAGCCGGAGCCGGGGCGGCTGGGGGGGCCGCGCCGTGCCGGAGCCGGAGCCGGGGCGGCTGGGGGGGCCGCGCCGTGCCGGAGCCGGAGCCGGGGCGGCTGGGGGGGCCGCGCCGTGCCGGAGCCGGAGCCGGGGCGGCTGGGGGGGCCGCGCCGTGCCGGAGCCGGAGCCGGGGCGGCTGGGGGGGGCCGCGCCGTGCCGGAGCCGGAGCCGGGGCGGCTGGGGGGGCCGCGCCGTGCCGGAGCCGGAGCCGGGGCGGCTGGGGGGGGCCGCGCCGTGCCGGAGCCGGAGCCGGGGCGGCTGGGGGGGCCGCGCCGTGCCGGAGCCGGAGCCGGGGCGGCTGGGGGGGGCCGCGCCGTGCCGGAGCCGGAGCCGGGGCGGCTGGGGGGGGCCGCGCCGTGCCGGAGCCGGAGCCGGGGCGGCTGGGGGGGCCGCGCCGTGCCGGAGCCGGAGCCGGGGCGGCTGGGGGGGCCGCGCCGTGCCGGAGCCGGAGCCGGGGCGGCTGGGGGGGGCCGCGCCGTGCCGGAGCCGGAGCCGGGGCGGCTGGGGGGGGCCGCGCCGTGCCGGAGCCGGAGCCGGGGCGGCTGGGGGGGCCGCGCCGTGCCGGAGCCGGAGCCGGGGCGGCTGGGGGGGCCGCGCCGTGCCGGAGCCGGAGCCGGGGCGGCTGGGGGGGCCGCGCCGTGCCGGAGCCGGAGCCGGGGCGGCTGGGGGGGCCGCGCCGTGCCGGAGCCGGAGCCGGGGCGGCTGGGGGGGCCGCGCCGTGCCGGAGCCGGAGCCGGGGCGGCTGGGGGGGGCCGCGCCGTGCCGGAGCCGGAGCCGGGGCGGCTGGGGGGGCCGCGCCGTGCCGGAGCCGGAGCCGGGGCGGCTGGGGGGGCCGCGCCGTGCCGGAGCCGGAGCCGGGGCGGCTGGGGGGGGCCGCGCCGTGCCGGAGCCGGAGCCGGGGCGGCTGGGGGGGCCGCGCCGTGCCGGAGCCGGAGCCGGGGCGGCTGGGGGGGCCGCGCCGTGCCGGAGCCGGAGCCGGGGCGGCTGGGGGGGCCGCGCCGTGCCGGAGCCGGAGCCGGGGCGGCTGGGGGGGGCCGCGCCGTGCCGGAGCCGGAGCCGGGGCGGCTGGGGGGGCCGCGCCGTGCCGGAGCCGGAGCCGGGGCGGCTGGGGGGGCCGCGCCGTGCCGGAGCCGGAGCCGGGGCGGCTGGGGGGGCCGCGCCGTGCCGGAGCCGGAGCCGGGGCGGCTGGGGGGGCCGCGCCGTGCCGGAGCCGGAGCCGGGGCGGCTGGGGGGGCCGCGCCGTGCCGGAGCCGGAGCCGGGGCGGCTGGGGGGGCCGCGCCGTGCCGGAGCCGGAGCCGGGGCGGCTGGGGGGGCCGCGCCGTGCCGGAGCCGGAGCCGGGGCGGCTGGGGGGGGCCGCGCCGTGCCGGAGCCGGAGCCGGGGCGGCTGGGGGGGCCGCGCCGTGCCGGAGCCGGAGCCGGGGCGGCTGGGGGGGCCGCGCCGTGCCGGAGCCGGGGCGGCTGGGGGGGCCGCGCCGTGCCGGAGCCGGAGCCGGGGCGGCTGGGGGGGCCGCGCCGTGCCGGAGCCGGAGCCGGGGCGGCTGGGGGGGGCAGCCCGGAGCAGCGCTGGTGAGCGCGGGGCTGCGCTCGCGTCTCGGCGGGTCTTCCTGGTGCGGCGGAGGGCGGTTACGGTGTCCCTGCAGGGTCAGAAAGCATGGCGGGCCGCCTCTGGCGGCATGCCGGAAGCAGCGCGTCGGCTGGGGTCCTTCGCGGAGCACGCCGGGAGGCGTAGTCTTCCGGCAGGGGGCTGCTTGCGCCCATGCTGTGTTTGCCAGTGCATGCCGGGAGGTGTAGTTTTTGCGGACTCGGCTGCCGGGCAGCCGCGCTGCTCTCGGGCGCGTGTCGGGAGACGCAGTCCTTGCTACCGGCGGGGCCCCCGCTGCGCGGCGCGAGGTGTCGTTTTTGTTGCCGCTCTCCTGTGGTTTTCTGCCGGCTTCCAGCGATGCCCGCTTCCCGGCAAGCGGCACCGCGGCTTGGGTGCCGCGCATGCGCGGAGGGTGCTGCTGTGCTCCACGTTGCCGTCCGCCACTACGGGCGACGCGATGCCGCGGTGCCTGCGGGGTGATGCAACCGCGCCCGTTGCTGCCCCCCGGTAAGGAAACGCCGCCGCCCGACGTGCGCGGTGCCGGTGGGCGCTCGGGGCGCCAAGCAGGGTCCTGCAGCAGCGGCACTGCAGCCCGGCGTTGGCGTATCAGCAGTGGCCCCTCTGGCGCATGGCCGGCGCATGCGTGGTGCCCGAGAGCAGCGTGGTGGCGCGGCGGGTAAGGGCCTGGGCCGCGGCCGCCGGTGAGGCGCGAGGCCTTGGGCGCCTTCGGGGGTGTCTCCTGCCCGCCCGGGGGTGGCGGGGCGGGAGGCTGCGAACCACCTGTTGCGGCAGGCTCCCGCTCAGCTGGAGGCGGGCCGGGTCCGGGCAGCCCCAGGGAGCCAGGCGAGGGCTGGTAGAAGGGCAGAGGGGAAGGAGGCGGACGGCCGCCCAGGTGCAGCCCCCGGCTGCCCCCCCAGCTCACCAGGCCTGCCCCTGAGCCTCCCCCAGCCCCGCAGATGCCCCCGTGCAGCTGCCCCCAGTGCCGGCACCTCCCCTGAGGAGGTCTGTCCCGTAGCTCCAGGCCACCCCCAAGCCCTGTCCTGGTGGCGCCAAGCTGGCCCTTGAATGCGCTTGGTTCTCCCTTAATGTCGCGGGCGCTGTTGGCAGCTGTGCAGGGAAGGAGCAGCGTCTCTAGAAGTCACAGAATCGCAGACTCATTAAGATTGGAGAAGACCTGCGAGATCATTAAGTCCAAGCGTCAACCCAACATCACTAGGCCCGCTAAACCATGTCTGTACGTGCCACGTCTACATGTTTTTTGGGTATCTCCAGGGACGGTGACTCCACCACCTCCCTAGGCAGCCTGTTCCGATGTTTGACCACTCTCTCAGTAAGGATGTTTTTCCTAAGATCCAGTCTAAACCTCTCCTGGTGCAACTTGAGGCCGCTTCTTCTCGTTCTATTGCTAGTTACGTGGGAGAAGAGACCAGCGCCTGCCTCGCCACAACCTCCTTTCAGGTAATCCAGCCGGGCGGGGAGCTACGGTAATAACGGTTGCTGCTTTTTCTTTCTGTACCTCAGAGGCTGTGCTGAGGGTATGGTTGTCCGTTCCTCGCCATGGGATGCTGTTGACTGCACCCGCCTCAGGCTTGCGTGGGTTGACTCTGCCCGGCCTCGCTCTCCTTGCATCATCAGGGCAAAAAGGGACAGGCGGGAGCGCTTACTGGCTGTGGGCAGGAGCTGCCGTGGCTGAAGCTGGGGAGGCTGGAGAAAGGTAAAGCAGAAGAAATCGAAGGCCGGCTGGTTGGCAGCTGCCTCCCGCTGCAGGCAAGAGAGACCCTGCCTCTTCAGGTGAGGAAGGATCCCTCCTTGCAGTCCACAGCAGGCCAGACCGACAGTGTGCGCCGCAGGGTCTGTATGCGTCACCAAAAGCACGGTACAGGCGCGTAGTGCGTGAGCAAGGCTACACGTCTAGGAAGCCTCGTCCCATAAGAGCTGTGAGATGCCCGCGTATTCTCTTAGGTGGAGCACAGCCAAGCAACCAGAGTTAGAGAAAAAGAAGGGAGGAGAGAAGGCGAAACAAGCGTCTGAACTGTCCAGGTCTCCCGGCAGTGCCTAGAGCGAGAGCTGCGGTGAGTCCCGGGCCCTATCGCCCCTCTTCTGTGTCCCGGTCCCTCTCTTTCCTGTGCTGCTGTGATGACTGTTTTTTTGTTCTTTTTTCCCACTTTGCCATGCATCTTGTTGCTATTTTCCTGTCCTGCCCCTTCTTCCTCTCTCTTGCTCTGCCGCTCCCTTTTCTTTTTCTCTCTGCGCTTCTGTCCTGCTCCCTCTCCCTCCTTTTTTCATCCTCTGTCGTCTCTGTCCTCCAGCCCAGCGCTGTCGTTTCTTTTTCCATCCCTTTGTCCTGATCTGCGTCTGCCTCTTTTTTTTTCTCCCCAGAATTTCTCTTGCTTGCTCCCTGCCGCATCAGCAGTGGCCCCTCCGGCGCATGCGTGGTGCCCGAGAGCAGCATGGTGGCGCGTCGGGTAAGGGCTGGGGCCGCGGCCGCCGGTGAGGCGCGAGGCCTTGGGCACCTGCGGGGGTGCCTCCTGCCCGCCGGGCGGGAGGCTGTGAACCGGCCGCTGTGGCAGGCTCCCGCTCAACTGGAGGCGGGCCGGGTCCGGGCAGCCCCAGGGAGCCAGGCGAGGGCTGGCAGAGGGGAAGGAGGCGGACAGCTGCCCAGGCGCAGCCCCCGGCTGTCCCGTAGCCCCAGGCCACCCACAAGCCCTGTCCCGGCGGCAGTAAGCTGGCCCTCGAATACGCTTGGTTCTCCCTTAAGGAGGCGGGTGCCGTTAGCAGCCGTGCGGGGAAGGAGCGGGGTCTCCAGAAGTCCCTGCGGAAGGAGGGCCTCCGGCTGTGCGGGGAAGGAGCTATGGTAATAAAGGTCGCTGCTGCTTCTTTCCCTCTCCCAGAGTCTGCGCCGAGGGCAGGGTTGTCCGTTCCTCCCCCGGGGATGCCCTTGACTGTGCCTGCCTCCGGCTTGCATGGGTTGTCTCTGCCCAGCCTCGCTCTCCTCGCGGCGTGGAAAAGGGACGGGCGGAGCGCTTACTGGCTGTGGGCAGGGGCTGCTGTGGCTGAAGCCGGAGAGGCCGGAGAAAGGTAAAGGGGAAGAAATCGAGCGCCGTCCGGCTGGCAGCTGCCTCTCCCGCTGCAGGCAGGAGAGACCCTGCCTCTCCCCGTGCAGATGGATCCCTCTTTGTAGTCCAGACCGCCGGTGTGCGCCGCAGGGTCTGTACGCGTCGCCAAAAGCACGGTACGGCCGCGTAGCGCGTGAGCGAGGCTACGCGTCTAGGAAACCTCGTCTCGTAAGAGCTGCGAGATGCTCACGTATTCTCTTAGGTGGAGCACAGCCAAGTGGCCGGAGGGACAGAAGAAGAAGGGAGGAGAGAAGGAGAAGGAAGCGTCTGAACTGTCCGAGTCTCCCGGCAGCGCCTAGAGCGAGAGCTGCAGTGAGTCCCGGGCCCTTGGGGCCCTGTCGCCCCTCTTCTGTGTCCCGGTCCCTCTCTTTCCCGTGCTGCTCTGATGATTTTTTTTTTTTCTTTTTTCCCTGCTTCCCTGTACCTCTTCTCTCTCTCTTTCTGTCCTGCCCCTTCTTCCTCTCTCTTGCTCTGCCGCTCCCTTTTCTTTTTCTCTCTGCGCTTCTGTCCTGCTCCCTCTCCCTCCTTTTTTCATCCTCTGTCGTCTCTGTCCTCCAGCCCAGCGCTGTCGTTTCTTTTTCCATCCCTTTGTCCTGATCTGCGTCTGCCTCTTTTTTTTCTCCCCAGAATTTCTCTTGCTTGCTCTCTGGCCTTCTTTTCCTCTCTACGCCCGTACGTGCCGCTCCATGTCTCTGCCCTCCTATCTTTCGCCCTCTTTCCTTTTCTTTCTCTCGCTCTCTCTCCCCCCGGCCTTTGTCTTGCTCCCTGTCACTGTTTTTTTTTTTTCTCATTCTGCATCTCGCTGTCCCTGTCCTCCTTCCTGTTCATCTCTTACTCTCTCTGACCCTTTGGGCTGCTCCCCGGTCCTCTTACTTATTGCTTCGCTTCTCTGTCTCGCTCGCTGTCCCTGTTTTTTCTCTCGTTCCATTTCTCTGCCATTCTCTTTGTGGCTCTTGTGGGCTCTCTATCCCCGCGTCCTGCTCCCTGTCCCTCTCCCTTCCGCAGTATCCTGCTTCCTGGCTCCCTGTCCCTCACCTGTTTTCGATATCCCTCTGTCCTTCCCCCTGTCTTTCCTTGTCCCTCTGGCCTGCTACCGTCGGATTTTTATGGGGTTTTTTCTTTCCTTTTCTTTCTCCATCTCTCTGCCTTGGTCCTGCCACTCTCCTTCTCTCTCTGTCTCTAATGTTTCTTTCTCCACCTCTGCCCCGCTCCCTGTCTCTCTTCTCTTGTTCTGTCCGTCCTCCCCCTGACTTCCTGCCCGTGTTATCTCCGTACTGCTGCCTATCCCGTCGTTCCTCGCTGTGTCCCCCTGTCCAGCTCGCTGTCCCGTTATTCCACTCTGTCCTGCTCCCGGGCCTTTGTCCTCATTCTGCGGTCCGTCAGACCACCTTCAATAACGGCACGCGCTCTGCGGCAGCAGGCCTGCTGGCGTCGGGTGGGATTCGCCTTTCTCAGAGTGGGAAGAGGGTCTTTGCTCGTGGGCTAGCGGGGCTCGTTGGCAGACCTACCTTCAAACTAGGCTTGAGGCGGGGGGAGGGATTTAATGTCAGGCTTGCTCGGGACAAGCTGTGGGACGATGCGCCAAGGCTAGAGGGACGGGCTGCTAGCGAGGGCCTTCAGCCGGTTGCTCTGGGACGTGCCGGGTACACTGGAGCGCGCTTGAAGTCTTACGGAGGTGAGCCGGGGGCTCCTCGGGTAGTAGGAGCCAACAGGGAAACACGGGTGGAGTACCTGAAGGGAGTTAAGGGGCGTTCCTCCGAGAAGGCGACGCGGCCAACAGCCCAGCTGAAGTGCCTCTACCCCAATGCGCGCAGCACGGGCGGCAAACGGGAGGAGCTGCCAGCCACCGCGCCGCTAGAAAGCTACGACCTCGTGGCCGTTACTGAAACTTGGCGGGACGAATCCCGTGACTGGAGCACGGCTGTCGATGGCCGCCGGCTGTTCAGAAGGGGCAGGCGAGGAAGGAGGGGCAGAGGGCTTGCCCTCCGCGTCAAGAAATGAATCGACTGTGAAGAGCTGTCTCTGACTAAGAGCCACGAGCAGGGTGAAAGCTTAGGGGTAAGAATGAGAGACTGAGGGGGCAAAGGGAGCCTCATCGCTGGTGTTTCCTACAGGCCGCCGGATCGAGGGGAGCCCTTCTCGCTCCGGCTGCGGGAGGAGGCGTCGCGCTCGCGGGCTCTTGCCCCGCCGGGGGACTTCAGCCACCCCGACATCTGCTGGAAGAGTAGCACGGCGAGCTGTAGGCAGTGCAGGAGACTCCTGGAGCGTGCGGAGGACAACTTCTTAAGTCAGGTAACAGACGGCCCTACCAGAGGGGACGCGCGAGGCTGGGCAATGACGGTCACTAGCGCGAACGAGCTAGTCAGCGATGTCACGGTGGGAGGCAGCCTGGGCTGCAGCGATCGTGCACTGGTGGAGCTCTCGGTCCTGAGGGATGTGGGACAGGCGAGGACTGAAGTCAGGACCCTGCACTGTAGGAAAGCAAACTTCCAGCTGTTCAAGCAGTTAGTCAATAGGATCCTCTGGGCAACTGCCCACGGGGACGAGGGAGCGGAACAGGGCTGGCGGATCTTTAAGGACGCTTTCCAAAGAGTGCGAGAGCTCTCGATCCCCAGGGGTAAGCAATCGGGAAAGGAAGGCGAGAGACAGGCGTGGGTGAGTCGAGGCCTGCTGGTCAAACTAAAGGGCAAGAGGGAAGCGATCGTGCCCCTGTACTTGGCCCTGGTGAGGCCGCACCTCAAATGCTGTGTTCCGTTTTGGGCCCCTCACTACAAGAAGGACACTGAGGTGCTGGAGCGTGCCCAGAGAAGGGCCGTGAAGCTGGTGAGGGGTCTGGAGCACGAGCCTCACGAGGAGCGGCTGAGGGAACTGGGGTTGTTCAGTCTGGAGAAGAGGAGGCTGAGGGGAGACCTTATCGCTCTCTACAACTGCCTGAAAAGGGGGTTGTGGTGAGGTGGGTGTTGGTCTCTTCTCCCAAGCGACAAGCGGTAGGACGAGAGGAAACGGCCTCGAGTTGCATCAGTGACGCCGGTAGCCCCTCTGGGATGACCTATTTAAGAAGGGCTAAAAAATGCTGCGCAGAAGCTGCGATAGAGAAAACGTGAGTGTGAAACAGCCCTGCAGACGGTGTGTAGCTATGTGTCCCTGTCCACCCCCGCCCCATCGTTCGTTGTCCCGGCTCCCTGTCCCTGTTGTTTCATTCCTCCCTCCCTGCCCTGTTCTTTGTTGCTTTTTTGTTCTTTTTCTCTCTCTCTCTGTCCGGCTCCCTGTCCCTCTTCTTTTTTCCTCCCTCTCTGTCATGCTGCCCGTCCCGGGTTTTTTTCTGCATCTCCGTCCTGCTCCCCGTCCTTCTTTGTCGGTCCCTGTCCCGCTCCCTCTCCCTCTTTCTGCTGCCTCTCTTCCTCTCTGCCTGCCGCTTCTTTCTCCATCTCTGTTGGGCTCCCTGTCTTTCTGTCGCTGGCCCAGTCCCTGCCTCACGCTTTCTCGCTACACCCCCGCTGCCCAGCCGGCTGCTGCTTTTCTCACGCCACCCTCCCCCGGCTTCTAGCGTCCCGCACCCCGCTCCTCCTCTTCGGCGGCCTTCACCTCTGCCCAGGAGCCGGTAGACCGACTGACGGTCTCTTCCCTGCCGGGTGATGAGTGTGGCTCTGGAAACGACTGCCGAGGTGTCCCAGGGCAGGGGGAGTGGTGGGGGCCTGGAGCAGACTGGCTCCCGGGACTGGATATGTGTGTGACTGGATAAACCCTCGCCATCTCCTTTGCACTCCCGGCCGCCTTTGCACTCCCTTTGCACTGGCTGAGGGCCTGCGACAGAGCCCCGGGGACGAGGTGACATGCCGTGAGGGTGGGGCCATGGCCCCTGTTCCTGCTGGGCTCCTTCCAGCTGGGGACTGGGGCTGCTGGTGCCCCAGGTGGGGCCAGTGAGGCTACTGGTGCCCCAGGTGGGGCCAGTGAGGCTACTGGTGCCCCAGGTGGGGCCAGTGAGGCTACTGGTGCCCCAGGTGGGGCCAGTGAGGCTGCTGGTGATGGCCCCTCCCTGTAAAGGGGCTGCTGGGGAGGGGCTGCTGCCGGTGCTGCCCTGTCCCGGGTGGCCGTGGCAGGGTCGGTGTGAGCCGCAGGAGGAGCGGAGCGGTCGCTGAGCGTGGGTAGGCTGCGGCTGCAGCGCGGGAGAAAAGGTGAGCGGGGCAGGGCGTCCCTTTTGGACCCCGAACGTCCCAGGCGGTGGTGGCCCCGTGGGTGGGGGGGACGCCTCTGCCGAGTGCTGGGGTCGGGTGCGGGGGGTTCGCTGGGGGCCAGGGAGCCCCTGCGGAGGGAGGGGCACTGGGTCTGGTGGCGGGGCTGCGCAGTGGACCGGCGGGTCCTGGGGAAAGCCCCGAGGAAGGTGCGGGGTCGGCAGGGGCCGTGTCGGATGCATGGGGCAGCGGCGGCGGGGATGCGGCGGGGCCGGGTCGGAGGCGGCGGCGGCTGTCCGGAGCCTGGCGGGGGGCTGCGCCTTGTCGGAGGCGGCGGCGGGGACTGCCCGGAGCAGCGCTGGCGAGCGCAGGGCTGCGCTCGCGCCACGGTGGGGCTTCCGGGTGCGGCGGAGGGTGGGTACGGTGTCCCCGCAGGGTCAGAGAGCATGGCGGGCTGCCTCCGGCGGCATGCCGGGAGCTGCGTGTCGGCGGGGGTGCTTCGCGGAGCACGCCGGGAGGCGTAGTCTTCCGGCAGGGGGCTGCCGGGCGGCCATGCTTTGCTTGCCAGTGCATGCCGGGAGGTGTAGTTTTTGCGGACTCGGTTGCCGGGCAGCCGCATTGCTCTCGGGCGCGTGCAGGGAGGCGTAGTCCTTGCTACCGCCGCGGCCCCCGCTGCGCGGCGCGAGGTGTCGTTTTTGTTGTCGGTTTCGTGTGGTTTTCGGCAGGTTTCAAGCTCTGCCTGCTTCTCGATAAGAGGTGCCGCGGTAGCGCATGCGCGGTGGGGTGTCGTCCGGCGTCCGGTCCCGCGCGCCGCGCATGCGCGCTGGTGCGGAGCCCCGTGCGTTGGTGTTGCCTGGCGACCGCAAGTCGGTCCTGCTCAGTCCGACTTTGCGCATGCGCGGTGGGGCGCTCGCCCATGCTCACTGCTGCCGTCTGGCGTACACAAGCGGGTACTGCAGGCGGGGAGCCGCGGGTGCTGCCCCCCGGTAAGGAAACGCCGCTGCCGCCCGACGTGCGCGCTGTCGGCGGGTGCTGGGCGCGGCGCCGGTGCCAGGCAGGCGTGCAGCAGTGCCGCCGCCGCTGCCTCCCGGCGGTGGGCGAGGGCCGAGGCCAACGCTGAGGAGCGAGGCCTTGGGCGTGTGCCGGGGTATCTACTGCCCGCCGGCGCCCGGGGGTGGCGGGGCGGGAGGCTGCGAACCGCCCGCTGCGGCAGGCTGCCGCTCAGCTGGAGGCGGGCCGGGTCCGGGCGGCCCCCGGGATCCAGCCGAGAGCTGGCAGAAGGGAAGAGGGGAAGGAGGCGGACACCGGCCCAGGCGCAGCCACCAGCTGCCCCCCCAACTCGCCAGACCTCCCCCTGCCCCGCAGCTGCACCTTGTGCAGCTGCCCCTGTTATCAGAAAAGTCGGTCCTAAAAGAACTCCCTGACACTTCTTTGTATGTTAGAAAGCAGGTCGTCTTTATTGTGGCGCTGGATGCACAGGGGATAATTCTATCTAGCATGCATACCTGAATAGTGTTAGTTTGTAGCTTATATTGGCCTATTACATACGTATGCGTTTGGTTTCCTGGTATTGTTATACGTATTCATCTTATTTTTGAGAACTTACTAACGTATGCTCGTGTCCTTCGTGCATGCTTGTTGGTGCATCCGGGTGTGCGTCGGGGGTCTTCAGATGAAGGCTCATACTCTTCTTTACTGTGTTCGCCAACTGATCTCTATTTCTGTGCGAGCTTAGTCTTGGAGTCATGTATACCATGTCTTTCAAGGCTGGTTTTGTACTCATCTTGCAGCTTGCTTATTTTTATGGTTCTGTGCATCTGTTCTTCTAAGGCCAAGCTGTCTAAAGTGAGATTACTCTCGAGCTCCCTATCTTACAACTATTCTAACTGTTTCTAAGTTACAAAGATTTCCCTTCTGTTTTGGTTACATCTATTGAGCAATAGCTCTAACTGCCGGACTGCCTGAATTGGTACTGGTATCACGCCCGGCACCAGCACTTCCCCTGAAGCCTATCCTGTAGCCCCAGGCCCCCCCCAAGCCCTGTTACAATGGTGGCAAGGTGGCCCTCGAATGTGCTTGATTCTCCCTTAACGCAGGTGCCATTAGCAGCTGTGCTGGGAAGGGTCACATCTCTAGGAGTCACAGAATCATTAAGGTTGCCATGTCTACTTTTTTTTTTTAATATATCCAGGGATGGTGACTCAACCATCTCCCTGAGCAGCCTTTTCCAATGTTTGACCACTCTCTCATTAAAGAAATTTTTCCTAATATCCAGTCTAAATCTCCCCTGATGCCATTTCTTCTCGTTCGCTAGTTACATGGGAGAAGAGACCAACACCCACCTCACCACAACCCCTTTTCAGGTAATCTGTCTGGAGGGGAGCTACAGTAATAATGGTTGCTACTTGTTCTTTCCCTCTTTCAGAGGCTGTGCTGAGGACATGGTTGTCCATTCCTCCCTCGGGGATGCTGTTGACTACACCCACCTCAGGCTTGCGTGGGTTGTCTCTGCCCGGCCTTGCTCTCCTTGTGGTGTCGGGGCGAAAAGGGACAGGCGGAGCGCTTACTGGCTGTGGACAGTCATTCATATTCTTAGCACTTGTGTTATCCTCTTCCGAATGCCATTTTTTATTTGTTAAGATCGGGGTGTTGTATTCTGATTGGCATTCTTTTAATACCGCCAAATTTATCCTTTTCTTGCCTCTAATTTAATTGGATATTGTTTCCAGCTCACCGGTCTGGCATCTGGTTTCAACTGGATGATTACCGATTCTGCCTCTTGGATTGTCCTGGTGTTCCTGAAGCCCATAGTAGAGGTGTTAACAGCCTTTTCAGCTTCTTCTGGTATCTCCTATAACTCGGCTTCCTTCTGTAACATAAAAACATGGGCATCCAAAGCTTTATTTTCAGGAATATGGATTTGGATTTTTCTTTTTTAAAAAGTAATTTGTGCTTTCACTTATTATATCTTGTCCTATTGGCAACATCATAGGGCAATCTGGAATATAGAGGAATTGATGGGTTAGCACCCTTTTCCCAATTCCAAACCTCAAAGGCTGGAAAACCGGCCCATTTTCTATCCGCTCTGTGGCACCAACAATTGACGTGCTTTGACTACTCAAGTTATTCTTGCATGTATTCAATACTGAATAAGTAGCCCCCGTATCTACTAAAAAATTTTACTTTCTCATTCCCCAACTTTACTATAACCAGGGGTTCTGTTGAGGAGGGTTCCGATTCTTCCCCCAGTCCCCCCTCAACCTTAATCTAACGTCATCATGTTATCAGCCTGCCTCGGCATTTCCTCAAGGCCCTGCCGACTTAACTGTGGACACTCCCTTTTCCAGTGTCCTTTGTGCTTGCAGAAAGCACACTGATCTTTCTCCAATGGTATTCTGGCCCTTTGTGCTCCACTGGGAATCCTTCTTCCTCATCCAAATTATCTGAATCGCTATTTCTTTGTTCCCTTTTCCTTTGGCTCGCCCCCCTTTCAACCTGCTCTGCCATATCCTGCTCATTTCTCCTTGCTCCATTATCCCTTCTCGGTCCAACCAAAATCTCAACATCCTCCTCTTCTTCCCATTTCTCTTTATATTTGTTGCATCGCCTGCTGATGCTACGTGCTGAACAAGAATGCTTAGGTGCTTTCTTATTTTCTGCCTCTAGTGCTAATATGCCACTTTCATTCACTTGCAATCAAACCACGCTCATTACGTGTATCATAATTATCCCGTAACGCAAAGAACAAATTCATGTACGGCATGTCATCCTATTTTCCTTTGTGTCTACAAAACAATGTTAATTGCAACACAGTATTGTAGTTTATACTTCTGTTCTTAGGCTATTTCTCCTGATCATCCAGAGTATACAAGGGCCACCAATAATTGCAATAGTCTACCAGCTTCTTCTGAGTGAGGGGGTCACCCCCAAACTTGCTCCAATATTTTAATATACAACCCAAGGGCACTTAAGAATTCCACTAATTATATCCCATTCTGATATTTAAAATCCACTAAACCGCATTTCTTTGTTTTCCCAACCATTACTTAAAGCAAAAAACCCCAAATCTACATATGGAATCTCATCCCATTTATCAGTTCTACAAAACAACATCAGTTGCAGAATAGTATTTTAGGTTAAAGATCCATTTTCAGGACATTCTTTGCCATCTTGTAATTGAAATTGTGGCCACCATTGATTACAATATCTTTTCAATTTATCCTTAGTCGTGGGACACCCCCCCCCCCCCAAATTTATTCCAAAATTTCAGGATGCATCCTACAGGGGAACAAGTGGGTGTTTCCTGAGAAGCAGTTAAACCCATTTTGGTACTGAAAATCAAACCAGTGTTTCCACACTAATTTTTAATATTGCGTACGCTCAATAAACCAGAAACCAGACCAGAGTGTGGGAACAAAATTATCCCTAATGTGCTACCCGTTAGCGCCTTATATAGGGTGAAATATTCTTTGTTGCGCAACTTTCCCAATGCCACCTTACACAAGGTAAATATTTCCCAGGATTATAAAAAGTTACCACGTACGCGTACCCAAACCAAAATCCGGACTCCGGGTGTCCCCGTGGCAGCGTACAGGTTACACAATAGTGCACTTCCACTACCAATAGCTCAACAACGTGCACTTAGTTCAGATACGACTTCCTTGTAAGCAGCCACTACCAATACTTATAACCAATGTCATTAATCTCCCAGGTAGCCATCGTAGAAACTCACCTGACCAGGGAATCGGAGGGCCTCCCTGAAAATACTCGTGGCGCATTGGAGTCCTCACGATTCCTGCGGTCTGTCGAGACTCCAGAGAACTTGTCCCTTCTGGGTTGCCAAATTTCTGCTGCCGAAAATCGTAGACAAGAAAACTCTCCAAACCAAATGATAGTTTAGAAAGCCGACATTGGTTTATTGCAGTGCTGGGTGCATGGGGGATTTCTCCTCCTAGCATGCACACCGGGTTGAAGTAATGACAAGTATTTAAAACACTTACAAAGTTTGTTACACCTACTGGTCGCACCCCTTAACTAACTAGTGGTCAGTACCTTTCTCACTTCAGCTTAAAGATACAGTTCTCTTTTAATTCACTACGCATGCCCAGAAAGTAGGGGGCTTATTTGGGTTGGAGGCGTCTTCTAGCTAGGAGGTGTGGTTTTCATGTTATAATGAAGCAGGTCAACCTCAGGACACTATTTTGGCACTCTATTCTATTTTCCTAGAATTCATCCTTGTGTTAATCCTTGTTTTTAGTTAGTGGAGAGAGGTTTTTATCTTTAGGATGTCTAAATACCAGGTGCATTCATTACAAAGTATGTTGTTTACATTCTTTCCATTCTTTTAACCTATTTTTGACCTTGTGTTTCAAGATGCTCTATAACAGGAGGAGGGAAGGAGAAAGAAGCGTCTGAAACTGTCACAGTCTCGAGTGAGAGCTGTGGTGAGTCCCAGGCCCTTGGGGCCCCGTCACCCTTCTTCTGTGTCCTGGTCCCTCTCTTTCCCATGCTGCTGTGATGATATTCCCCCCCCCCCCCAATTCCCTGTACCTCTTCTCTCCATTCTTCTGTCCTGCTCCTTCTTCCTCTCTCTTGTTCTGCTGCTCCCTTTTATATTTCTCTCTGCGCTTTTGTCCTGCTCCCTCTCCCTCTTTTTTTTTTTTATCATCCTCTGTCTCTGTCCTGCAGCCCAGCGCTGTTGTTTGCTTTTCCATCTCTGTGTCCTGATCTCTGTCTTTCTCTCTTTTTCCCCAGAATTTCTCTGGCTTGCTGCCTGGCATTCTTTTTGTCTCTGCGCCCGTATGTGCCGTTCCATGTCCCTGCCCTCCTATCGTTTGCCCTGTTTCCTTTTCTTTCTCTCTCTCTCCCCCCTGCCTTTGTCTTGCTCACTGTCACTGTTTTTTTTCTCATTCTGCATCTCACTGTCCCTGTCCTCCTTCCTGTTCATCTCTTACTCTCTGACCCTTTGGGCTGCTGCCTGGTCCTCTTCTTTATTGCTTCACCTCTCTGTCCTGCTCGCTGTCCCTGTTTTTTCTCTCATTCCATTTCTCTGCCATTCTCTCTGTTGCTCTCGTTGGCTCTCTATCCCAGTGTCCTGCTCCCGGTCCCTCACCTGTTTTCTATATCCCTCTGTCCATCTTCCTGTCTTTCCTTGTTCCTCTGGCCTGCTACCCATTGCTGTTGGGTTTTTTGTGGGTTGGTTTTTTTTTTTGTTTCTCCATCTCTCTGCCTTGGTCCTGTCACTCTCCTTCTCCCTATGTCTCTAATGTTTCTTTCTCCATCTCTGCCCTGCTCCCTGTCTCTTTTCTCTTATTCTCTGTCCTCTCCCTAACTTTTTGCCTGTATATCTCCATACCGCTGCCTATCCCATTGTTCCTCACAGTGTCTCCCTGTCCAGTTCGCTGTCCTGTTATTCCCTCTGTCCTGCTCCCAGGCCTTTGTTCTCATTTTGCAGTCCATCAGAGCACCTTCAAAAACGGCACGGTCGACACGGCACCAGGCCTGCTTGCGTCGGATGGGATTCACCTTTGTCAACAGGGAAAAAGAGGGTCTTTGCTCATGGGCTAGCAGGGCTCGTTGACAGAGCTTTAAACTAGACTTGAAGGGCATAATGTCAGGCTTGCTTGTGACAAGCTGTGGGACAACACGCCAAGGCTAGAGGGATGGGGTGCTAGAAGGGCCTTCAGCCTCTCGCTCTGAGACATGCTAGGCACGCCAAGGTCAATGAAGAAGGAAGGGGAGGAGGTGCTCCAGGTGCCGGAGCAGAACTTCCACTGCAGCCCATGGTGAAGAGCATGGTGATGCAGGTTGTCTCCATGCAGCCCATGGAGGTCCACGGTGGAGCAGACATGGACCTGCAGTACATGGAGGACCCCATGCCGGAGCAGGTGCATGTGCCTGAATGAACCTGTGACCCAGTGGAGAGGAGCCCGTGCTGGAGCAGGTTTTCTGGCAGGACCTGTGGCCCCATGGCCCTGTGGGAGGGACCCCATACTGGAGGAGAAGAGGAGCATGAGCAAGAAGGAGCAACAGAGACAAGATCTGATGAACTGACTGATAGCCCTGCTTCCTGTTCCCCGCTGTTTCTTGCGGGGAGGAGGTAGAGAAGTCAGGAGTGAAGATGAGCCCAGGAAACAAGAGAGGCACAGGGGGAAGGTGTTTTTCAGATTTATTCTTATTTCTCATTATCCTGTTATGATTTTGATTGACAATAAATTAATTTCCCAAAGTCAAGTCTGTTTTGCTTGTGACAGTGATTGGCGAGTGATCTCTTTGTCCTTATCTTGGCCTACAAGCTTTTTTGTTATATTTTGTCCCCCTGTCTTGTTGAGGAGAGGGAGTGATAGAGCGGATTGGTGGGCATCCGGTGGCCAGCCAAAGTCAGCCCCCCACAGGTTCCTTTTATCAGCCTCCCTGGCCCTATTCTTTAATTCTTGCCTATGTTTCTTGAACCCCATCACTTCTGAAACTTTCTTTCTATCTCTCCATCCCTATTTTTTTAATTCTTGCATATGTTTCTTGAACCCAGTAGGCTTTTAAATTTTCTTGATACCTTTCCCTCTTTATGTCACCCTGACCTAATTTTAACTTATTGCCTGTGTTTCTTGACCCTATCGCTTTTCAAATTTTCTTTTTATGTCTCCCTCTATGCAGCTCCGTGTACCTATTTAATTCTTGTCTACAATTCTTGTATTGTGTTGCTTTCAAAATTTTCTTTCTATGTCTCTGTCTATCCATCTCCCTGTCTCTCATTCTGAATTATTCCCGCTCTGTCCTGTACTCCATCACTTCTTACATTTTTCTTTCTACATCTCCCTCTTTCTATGCCCCGTCTCTATTTTTTTTTTTAGTTCTTGACTATGTTTCTTGTACCCTGTCGTGCTTTGAAATTTTCTTTCTACATACATCTATATCTTGCTCCCTGTTTCTAATTTCTTGCCTATGTTTCTTTCCCCCATCACTTGTCTTGTCTCTATCTTGTTGCCCTGCTGGTCCCTTCTGCCTCTGTCTCCTGCTCCCTGTCTCTCTTGCTTATTCCTCCTTTTTTTTTTTTTTTTTTGCTCAGTTTCTCCTCTCTCTACACTGTTGTACTGCTCCCCGTCCCTCTCTTGTTCCCAGTATCCTATTTTCTGTCTCCCTGTTCCACACCTCTTCTCTATGTCCCTCTGTCCTTCCTCCTGCTTTTCTCTTGCCTTTTTTTCTCTCTGTCTTGCTGCCTTTGGGCACTGAGCCTTGTAGTCAACTCACTGCTGGGATTTCTTACACGCATTGATGATTAAACTTTTCCTGCCTCCTCTGTGCCCCTCGATGTGTTTGCAGCCCCTGGGTACAGAGCTTGTGGCTGTGGACAGGTGCAGGGAGGGGGGGATGTGCTGGGGGCTTTGGCAGGGGCCCCTGTTGCCAATGGGCTCCAGCTGGGGCAGCCCCAGGTGTGGCCAGTGAGGCTGAGGATGGGGCTGGCCCTGCTGTGTAAAGGGACTTCAGCTGTAAATGGGGCTGCCTGAGCACACCTGCCTGAGGGAGCTGACAAAGGGGAACTGGCTGAGGAGGGAATCTAAGGGGGCTCTGCAGACAGGTGCCTCTGGCCAGGCATGGCCAGTCCCTGCAGCAATGAAGGATCCCTCCAAGCTGTCCCTGACAAAGCTGACCCCAGCATGTGGTGCTGGGAGCCTGGTGCCTCCATCAGCTACGTGTATGAGCTGCCATGTGGTGAGGACCATCAAGGCATCTGCTGTGAGCTGCTGAGTGGGTGAAGGTTGGGCAGGTGGTACTGTGGAGGAGGAAGGGGCAGAGGCGGAGAGAGAAGCTTCAGGGTGGTGAAGGTCTCCTGCCAGCACAAGCAAATGCTGTGAGTCATGCATCCTATCCTCTGAGTGCTGGCCCATCTCTGCCACCCTTCTCCAAATGTCTGCCTGCCTCCCTTTCTCTGTCTCCATCTCTGCTCACTCACCTACCTGTATGGCTCCCAAAACCTTGTTGTTGTTCTGCTAACTCTGCCCAGTACCCCACTGCCTCTTAAATTTTTTCTATGTCTCTCTTTAACCGTCTCTCTCCCTATTTTTTAGTTTTTCTGCACTGCCTTGTACCCCATTACTTTTTAAATTTCATTTCTATGTCTCCCTGACCCTATTTTATATATACCTCCCTCTGCTCTGCACCCCATCACTTTTCAAACTTCCTTTCTATGCCTCCCTCTATTGGGCTCCTTTTTCCTATTTCTTATTTCTTTCCTTTACCCATTGGTTTTACAATTTTCTTTATATGTATTTCTCTCTCCAGCTCCCTGGTCTTATTTTTTAATTCTTGCCTGTGTGAATTGTACCCTGACACCTTTTGAATATTCTTTCTATTTCTATCTTCTTCCCTGTCCCTGTTTTAAAATTCTTCCCTGTGTTTCCTCTACCTCACTGCTTTCTAGTGTCCCTTTCTATGTATCCCTGTACCTGTCTCCCTGTCTTTACTTCTTAATGTTTTCCTACCTGTCCTGTACCCTGTCGCTTTTTAACTTTTACTTCTATGTCTCCCTCTATCCAGCTTACTGTCCCCATTTTTCAATTCTTCCCTTTAGCTGGGGAAGGGTCTGCCCAGGCATGCATACCTGAGGGAGCTGATGTAGGAAAACTGGCTGAGGAGGGAATCCGAGGGGGTCCTGCAGGCAGGTGGCTCCAGCAATGAATGTCCAGTCCCTGCAGCAATGAAGGATCCCACCGAGCAACAAAACTGGGGGTGGAGGTGGGTGGGGGGCCCCTGCTTGGGACTGGCTGGGCATCGGTCGGTTGGTGGTGAGCAATTATAATTTGCATCACTTGTTCTTCTTGGGTTTTATTTTCCTCTCTGTTGCTTGGGGTTTTTTTAATTATTTTTTTTTTAATTGTTACACTGTTTTTGTATCAACCCAGGAGTGTCTGTCTCATGTTTACCCTTCCAGTTCTCCCCCCATCCCAGCTGTATGGTGCTTAGTTGCCAGCCAGGGTGAAACCACGATGCTGTGTCTACTTTTATGAAGCTGCCTATTGTTATTTTTAAAATACCTACATATTTTTTTATATTTTAAAATATTTTAAATATTTAAAAAGTCTCCCATGTACCCGGTCACTTTTAAAATTTTCTTTCTATGTCTATTTTCATCTAGTCCACTGTCTTTATTTTTTAATTTGTTCCTCTATGTCCTGTGCCCCATTGCTTCTAAGTTTCCTTTCTATTTCTCAGTTCACTGTCACTATTTTCTTAATTTTTCCTGTCTGTCCTGTACCCAATCACTTTTAAAATTGTCCTTCTATGTCTACTTTTATCAAGCTGGGTATCACTGTTTATTAATTCTTTCCCGGCTACTGTGTAGCCTGACGCTTTTTACATTTTCTTTCTAATACTACTTTAACCTATTCACTGTCTTTATTATTACTTTATTTCCTTGATCACCATTGCTTTTAAAAATTTCTGTCTACTCTTATCCCATCTGCGGTCCTTATTTCACTGTCTTCCATTTTTAAAATTATTTCCTGTCTTTCCTTAATGCCGTCGCTTTTACATTTTTTTTTCTACCTGTTTTAGTCAACTGTTACTCTTTTTTTAATACTTCATTTATTGCCCTAATCCCCCTCACTTTTTAAATGCTCTTTTTGTGCCTACTTTTATTCCCTTTGCTGTCTTTTTTTTCCATTATTTCTTCTGTGCCATTGCTTTTTAGATATTCTTTCTGCGTCTTCGTTTTAGTTGGCTGTCGCTATTTTTACAGTTTTTCCTTATTTCCTTAATCCCCCTTGCTTTGAAAATTTTCTACGTTTATCTTGTTCGCTGTCTTTAGTTTTTAATTATTTTTCCTTGGTTTTCCTTAGTGCCATGGCTTTTTAGATTTTCTGTCGACGTCTCCGTTTTAGTTCGCCGTCGCCACTTTTAAATTTTTTCCTCATTTCTTTAATCCCCGCTGCTTTTATCTACTTTTATCTACTTCTATCCTGTTTACTGTCTTTATTTCGTCATCTTTATTCTTTAATGATTTCTTCTCTTTCCTTAGTGCTGTCGCTTTTAAATTTTTCTTTCAACCTGTTTTAGTTTCCTGTCGCTGTTTGATTTTTTCCCTTTCCCCCCCTAATTGCCATCGCTTTTAAAATGTGTTTTCTATGCCTACTTTTTTTCCCTTCGATGTCTTCATTTTTAATTGTCTTGTCTGTCCTTTGTGCTGTAGGCTTTTAAAATTGCTTTCTACTTCTCCATTTTAGTTCAATGTTGCTGTGTTTTAATTTTTCCCTTATTTCCTTAATCCCTGTTACTTTTACAATTTTCTGTCTAATTTTATCCTGTTTGCCATCTTTATTTTTTAATTGTTACTTAGCTTTCCTGTGTGCCGGCCCTTTATAAATTTTCTTGCTACATCTGTTTCAGTTTGCTGTTCCTGTTTTTAAATTTTTTTCCATTTATTTCCTTAATCCCCGTCGCTTTTAAATTTTCTACTTTTATCATGTTTGCTGTCTTTATTTTGCTGCGTTTTCTGTTAATTTTTTCTTCTCTTTCCCTAGTGCCCTTGCTTTTTAAAGTTTTTTTCTACATCTCTCTTAGTTTACTGTCCCTATCTTTTATTTTTTCCCTTTATTTCCCTAATCCCCCTCGCTTTTTTAATGTTAGTTCTAGGCCTCCTTTTATTCCCTTCGTTATCTTCATTTCTCATTATTTCTTTACTTTCCTCAGTGCCGTTGCTTTTTAGATTTTCTTTCTACACCTCCGGTTTAGTTCACCGTCCCTTTTTTAAAATTTTTTCGTCATTTCTTCAGTCCCCATTGCTTTTAAGATTTTCAGTCTACTTTCATCCCGTCTACTGTTTTAATTGTTGCTTGCCTTTGATTAGTGCCGTTGCTTTTTAAATTTTCGTCGTACGTCACCATCTTAGTTTGCTGTCCCTATTTTTAATTCTTTTCTCTATTTCCCTAAACCCTGTTGCTTTTAAAATTTTCTGTCTACCTTTATCCCATTCACTGTCTTTATTCTTTAATTGTTTCTTGTCTTTCCTTAGTGCAGTTGCTCTTTACAATTTTGGTCTCTCTTTGTTTAGTTTGCAATTGCTATTTTTTTAATGCTTTTCTCTCTTAGTCCCTTGGCTTTGAAAGTTTTGCTTCTTTTATCTACTTTTATCTAGTTTGCTGTCTTTTTTTTTTCCCCCAATTGTTTCCTGCTAGTCCTCTACCTAGTTGCTTTTGAAATAATTGTCTTTCTGTGTCAAGCTTCCTATCCGTATTTTTCAGCAGTTTTCAGTATGTTGTGTACCCCATTGCTTTTTCAATGTACTTTGTATGTGTCTCTCCCTCTTTCTTTATTTTTTAGTTTTTTCTCGTCTTTCCTAATAGAGGTGGCTTTTTAGTTTTTTCGATATCTAATTTTATTGTATCCAATGTGTTGATTTGTTAATTCTTTCCTGTCTGTCCTGCAGCCTGCGCTTCACTTAAGACATTTTCTTCGTATGCCTCTGTTTATTTTGATCACTGTCTCTCTTCTTTGATTTGTTTCCTCTCTTAATCCCTTGGCTTATCCAGTTCCCTACCGTGGAAAAATCCCCCTCCTCCGCCTCTCTGTCTCCTGCCTGTGGGTGTCTCCTCCTCTCTGTCCCTCTCTGCTGTCCTGTGGTCCTGCTCGGACCCTTCCATCTCTCACCCCTGCTCCCTCCCCCTCTTGTTTATGGCTCCATCTCCCTGTTCCTCTGGTTCTTGTGCTCCATCTCTCCATCCTCCTCCTCCTCGTTGCCCTCCATTTCTCTCTCTCTCTCCACCCTCGTGCGGCTCCCTGTCCCTCTTTTTTTGTTCCCAGCATCCCATTTTCTGGCTCCCTGTCCCACACCTCTTCTCTACCTTCCTTCCGCTTTCCGCTTCCTTTGTTTCCCTCTGTCCTGCTGCCTTGGGGCGCTGAGCCTTGGAGCCAGCTCACTGCCGGGATTCCCTATGATGTGCTTTAATGAATACACTTTTCCTGCCGCCTCTGTGCCCCTCGATGTGTTTGCAGCCCCTGGGTGCAGAGCTCGTGGCTGTGGACAGGTGCAGGGAGGGGGGGATGTGCTGGGGGCTTTGGCAGGGGCCCCTGTTGCCAATGGGCTCCAGCTGGGCCTGGAGCTGGGGCAGTCCCAGGTGTGGCCAGTGAGGCTGAGGGTGGGGCTGGTCCTGCTGTGTGAAGGGGCTCTAGCTGTAAAGGGGGCTGCCACCAGGGCATAGCTTTCCTGAGGGAGCTGCCAAAGGGGAGCTGGCTGAGGAGGGAATCTGAGGGGGCCCCGCAGGCAGGTGCCTCTGGCCAGGCATGGCCAGTCCCTGCAGCAATGAAGGATCTCACCGAGCCGTCCCTGACAGAAGGCACCACCAGCACACAGCGCTGGGAGCTCGGTGCCTCCATTGGCTGCATGTGTGAGCCACTGGGAAGCCTCAGAGCGGAGGAGCATCGAGGCGCCTGCTGCTGAGGCAGACTGAAAAGCCTTGGGGTGGTGAAGGTCTCCTGCCAGTGCCAGGAGCTGTGGTGAGTCACATGTTCCCTCGTGTGCGTCCCGGCCCACCTCTGCCGCCCTTCCCCGGATCTCTGCCTGCCTCCCTGCCTGTCCCTGCTTCTGTCTCCCTCTCTGCCAGCCCACCTGCCGGTCTGCCTCCCCAAAACTTGTCACTCTTCTGCCAACTCTGCCCTGTACCACTTCACCTATCGATTTTTTGTTCTCTGTTTTCCTCTCGGCAGCTCCCTCGTCGTACTTTTTAATGCTTTCCTGTGTTCCTTGTACCCCGTTGCATTTTAAGTTATCTTTCTATGTTTACCTCTCTCCAACACCCTGTCCCTATTTTTTAATTTCTTTCACTCTCCTGGTCCCCATCGCTTTTTAAATTTTCTTTCTATGTTTCCTTCTATCCACCTCCCAGTCCCTGGTTTTTTAACACTCCTGTGTTTCTTGTACCCGATCACTGTTAAAATATTCTGTCTGCTTTGCCCTCCATCCATCTCCCTGTCCTGTTTTAATTCTTGTCTATGTTTCTTGTACTCAGTTGCTTTTTAAAATTCCTTCTACGTCTCCCTCTACCTGGCTCCTTTTCTTGAATTTTTTTTTTAATTCTTCCCTGTATTTCTAGTACCCCATCGCGATTTAATTTCTCTTTCAACAATTCCCTTTATTGGGTTCCCTTTCCCTAAATTTTAATTCCTTAGTCTTTCCTTAGTGCTGTCGCTTTTTAAATTTTCTTTCTACGTCTGTTTTAGTGTGCTGTTCCGATTTTGTAATATTTTCCTTTATTTCCCTAATGCCTACCGCGTTTGACAAGTTGTTTCTATGCCTGCTTTTATTCCCTTTGCTGTCTTTTTTTACTATTTCTTCGCTTTCTTATGTGCCATCGCTGTATAGGTTTTCTTTCTAGGCCTCTGTTGTAGTTTGCCGTCGCTATTTTTAAATCTTTTTCCCTATTTCCTTAATCACCGTTGCTTTTAAAATACGCTGTCTACTTTCATCCCATTCGCAGTCTTTTTTTTGTCTGCCTTTCTTTTTTAATCATTTCTTGTCTTTCCTTCGTGCCCTCGCTTTTTGTATTTTCTCTCTATGTCTATATGTCACCATGATTTAGTCTTTTCCTTTATTTCCTCAATCTTTTTGCTTTTTAAATTTTTTTCTACGTTTGCTTTCATACAGTTCCTGTCCCTATTTTTAAATTCTCTCTTGTCTTTTGGGTACTCTCTCAATTTTTCGATTTTCTTTCTATGTCGCTGTTTATTTAGTTTGTTGTCCCTATTTTTTAACTTTTTCCTCCTTTAATGCCTTCATTTTTCAATTTTTTTTCTATGCCTACTTTTATCTAGCTTTCTGTCCCTATTTTTACATTTTTTTCTCCTCTGCCTTGTCCCATTTTGCTTTTAAAATTTTCTTTCTATGTCTACCTTTAACAAACTGTACATCCCTGGCTTTTCATTCGTTTTTGTTTGTCGCATACCTTGTCGCCTTTTAAATCTTCTTTGTGTCTTATTTTTTTTCTCTTCTCTCAGTTCATCCCGAGGCTTTAGACGGTCTCCTCGGCACGCTTTTATTTCTGGAGTGTAATTCGTACCCCCTTGGTTTGTTAGAACATCTCAGGTTATCCTTCTTCCTCAGAGTAGTGTTTTTGTCCTCTCCTCCATCTCGACGGCCTCCAATGGGTCAGTGTCTCCCTCACAACATCTGTACTCTGTTCAAATCCCCTCCCGAGTCCCTTTGTGCCCTTGAGCCTTCTCTCTGGCCACCTCAGCACCCCTCTATCTCTGTCCCAATGCTTCCTGTGAGCGTCCTTGCACTCCATGGCCATCCTTCAGTTCTGCAGCAGGCGTTGTGTCTTTCTTATCCAGAGACAACTCCTCCTCAGGCTTTCATTTTGCCCCAGAGCACTTTCTCACCTTCCCCTCTGCCATGTCCGATGCCTCCGTTTGGTCCCTGGTCCCCTGAGTACGTCTGTTCAGATCCCCTCTGGAGTACCTCATTGTGTCAGCAATCCTTTGCTTGTCTCTCTGTCCATGCTCAGCCGCGCCCCCAGCCCTCTCGTTCCTGTCGCGACGCCTCCCGAGACTGTCCTCGTGCCCCACGGCACCCCTGGAGCTCTGCAGCCCTCTTTGTAGCTCTCCTATTCAGACAGAACCCTTCCTCAGGCTGTCTCTGTGCCCCACGGCTCTTTTACCTTATTCAACGCCATCTAGGTTGTCTCCATTCCGTCGCTCATCCCCTGAGCACATCTGTACGTTGCTGGGACACCTTCCCGAGTTTGGCATTGGGTCCCAGAGTCACTTTCTCTTTCACTCTCGGCACCCTTCTCCTGCCGTCATCGTGTCTCCCGAGCACAGCCTCGTGCCCCACAGCTCTCTTTTGGCTCTGTAGCACACTTGGTGCCCTTCTCGCTCCCTGGGAACCTTTCCCGATGCCGTCTTTCATCTCCAGAGCACTCATGTTGTCTTCTGTGCTTGCTAGGATATCTCTGTTCAGTCCCTGGTCCCCTGAGGATATCTGTAGTCTGTTCAAATCCCCTCTGGACTTCTTCATCATGTCCTCAAGCCTTCTTTTGTCTGTCCCTCTCAGAACCCCTCTGCTACTGTCACGATGCCTCCTGATGTTCTCTGCAGCACACTTTTAGCTCTCTAAGCCCCCTTTGGACCCGTTCTGTTGCAATCGCACCTCTCCTAAGAATTCTGCTCTCAAAAGAGAGCATTCTTTTTCTTCTCTCTGCCATCTAGGATGCCTCCCGAGACCTTCCTTGTGCTCCACAGCATTGTGGTAGCACTCTGCCTCCCTTTTAATCTCTCTTATGTCTCCGAGCCTTTCATGACCTCTCTGCTCCTGTTGTAAAATCACTAAATTTAGTTAGGATAGAAGTAGAATGTTAGAATGTTGTTTGTTCTGAAACTTGCAACCATAGGACCCTTACCAAGTAGTCTCTGTTTCGGGTCAAGGATGAAACAATGAAGAATTGAATAGAGAAAGTTTTGTTGAGTTCTGTAATTATAGGAACCTGTTATGCACCAGTGATGCTGCTTGGAAATCCTTTCACCCTTCCCATCTTGATTAAAGAATCAAGGATGCCAATCAGTAGATATTAATAGACATGATAAATGATTCATTTAAGTGTAGATATTGATAGAATTGTGTAAGAGAGCAATTAAGGAAAATAAAACCATGTATTTTGTGTAACGGTAACTAGGTATGATTTATATATCTGGTTTAATTATAAACTAACTGTTGAACAATGTGGCATTGTGAAGGAGCAGGATTCGCTTGTCAAGAGGGTGGTAGGTTGTAGGCCTGGTCAGTAAACTGAGAAAAACTTTACAAGATTCCAAGAATGGGCCTTTGCAACTGAGCTGAGCATGCGCAAACATCGGATTCAACTAGCGGACACCATGAGGAAGACTACCAGAGGACCTCAGACGACCACCTGTGTACCTGAAGGCGCATGTGTTATGAGTATTTACGTATGTTAATGAGTTTCTGGAAATCATATGAATATGATAATCATTTCTTGGAAATACAGTGAATATGTCTATTTTGATTGTGTATAATTACTACAGTGGAGAAAGTAAGCACGCACACTAGGTGGAGCGATCCCCTGTGCGTCCAGTGCTGCAATAAAGAAGTGCCTGCTTTCTACACTTCAAATTGAGTCTTAGAAAGTTTGTATCTTGCCGACTTACGGTAACACTCCCAGTCACCATGCCTCCCGAGACCACCTTTGTGTACTGCAGCCCTGTTTTAGCTCCGTCACGGACTTTGATCCTCTCTCGTTCCCTCAGAAACCCTTCCTCGGGTTTGTTAGTGCCTCAGAGTGCTCTTATCATCCTCTGGTGCCTCCATTAATTTCTCTTTCAACAATTGCCTTTATCGGGTTCCCTTTCCCTAAATTTTAATTCCTCCCATTTTTCCATATACCCTGTCACTTTTAAAATCTTCTTTCAACACTTCCTTCTCTTCTGCCCCCTGTTCTTATATTTCCTGTGTTTCTTGTAGCCCGTCACTTTTTTAAAATTTCTTTCTGCCTCCCTCTATCTGATTCCCTGTCCCTATTTTTTAATTCCTCCCTCTTGGTCCTGTACCTGGTTGCTTTAAATACTTTCTTTCTAGGTCTCCATTTATTTAGTTTCCTGTCCTTCTCTTTTAATTTTTTGCCATCTATACTATACTCTGTCAATTTTAAGTTTTGTTTCTGTGGCCACTTTTGTCCAGACCACCATCTTTATTTTCTAATTCTCTCCTGTCTGTCCTGTACTCTGTTGCTGCTTCAATTTTCTTTCTATGTCTACTTTTGTCAAGCTCCCCATCCATATTTTTTAATCCTTTCCTGTGTCATGTATCCCGTTGCTTTTCAAATTTACTTTTATGCATGTCTCTTTTTTCCCGTGTTCTTATTTTCTATTTATTCTTGTCTTTCCTTAAAGCCGTCGCATTCTAAGTTTTCTTTCTATGTCAAAGTTTATCCACTTTGCTCTCCCTATTTTTTATGTCGTCCTGTTTATCCTGTACCTCGTCGCTTTTGAAATTTTCTTTCCATGTCTACTTTAACCAATTCACTGTCTGTCTTTTTTATTTGTTTCCTGTCTGTCGTGTACCCCGTTGCTTTTGAAGTTTTCTATGTCTCTCTGTGTATTTCTCCCTTTTCTATTTTGTAACTTGTTCTTGCCTTTCCTTAATGCCTTTGCTTTTATAATTTTCTTCCTGTGTCTCCCTCTCATCACCCTACCCCTATTTTACAATTTTTTTTCTGGTCTGTCTTTATTGCCTTTGCTTTTGAAACTTTCTTGCCATGTCAACTTTGACCCAATTTTTTGTTTCAATTTTTTTTTTTTTTCCCCCTGGTTGTCCTTTACCCAGTGGCTTTTAAAATTTTCTTTCTGTGCCTACTTTAACCAATTCACTGTCTTTTTAGTTTTAATTTTTTTCCTGTCTGTCTGGAACCCCATTGCTTTTTCAGTTTCCATTCTATGTCTACCTTTATCAAGCTCCCTATCCACATGTTTGAATTTATTCCTGTCTGTCGTGTTCCACGTCACTTCAAAAAAATTTTCTTTCCATGTGAGTCTCTAATTTTTTTTTTTTACCCTATCCTTATTTTTAAGTTTTTTTCTTGTCTTTCTTAACGCCATCGCTTATTACATTTTCTTTCTATATCAACATTTATTATGTTTGCTGTGCCTGTTTTTCATTGTGTTCCCGTCTCTCCGGTACCCCATCACTTTTTAAACTTTCTTTCTATGCCTCTGTTTATCTAGTTTTCTGTCCCCCTTTTTAATTTTTTTTTTTTTTGCTGTGTTCCCTGTAGCACAACTTGTTAAATTTTATTTCTGTGTGTGCTGGTTTTGGATGGGATAGAGTTAGTTTTCTTCACAGTAGTTGGTACGGGGCTACGTTTTAGGGTTGTGCTGAAGACAGCATTGATAGCACAGGGAGATGTGTTAGTTACAGCTGAACAGCGCTTGCCCAGCGTCAAGGGCTGCTCTGCTCCTCACCCTGCCCTGCCAGCAAGCATATTTTTTTTCCCTTTACGCCTACCGCGTTTGACAACTTGTTTCTATGCCTGCTTTTATTCCCTTTGCTGTCCTTTTTTACTTTTTTTCTCTTTCTTATGTGCAGTCACTGTATAGGTTTTCTTTCTAGGTCTCTGTTGTAGTTTGCCGTTGCTATTTTTAAATCTTTTTCCCTATTTCCTTAATCACCGTTGCTTTTAAAATTTGCTGTCTACTTCCATCCCGTTTGCAGTCTTTTTTTTCTCTGCCTTTCTTTTTTAATTATTTCTTGTCTTTCCTTCGTGCCCTCGCTTTTTGAATTTTCTGTCTCTGTCTGCTCTTGAAATGTTCTTTCTGTGCCTTTTATTCCCTTTGCTGTCTTTTTTTCCCATTATTTCTTCTCTGCCTTCTGTGCCATCGCTTTTTAGAGCTTCTTTGTGCGTCTTCGTTGTAGTTTGCCGTCGCTATGTTTTAAAGTTTTTCCTTATTTCCTTCATCCCCCTTGCTTTGAAAATTTTCTACGTTTATCTCGTTCGCTGTCTTTAGTTTTTAATTATTTTTCCTTGGTTTTCCTTAGTGCCATGGCTTTTTAGATTTTCTGTCGACGTCTCCCTTTTAGTTCGCCGTCGCCACTTTTAAATTTTTTCCTCATTTCTTTAATCCCCGCTGCTTTAAACACTTTCTGTTTGACTTTTATGCCGTTCCCTGCCTTTATTCTTTAATGATTTCTTCTCTTTCCTTAGTGCCGCCGCTTTTAAATTTTTCTCTCAACCTCTGTTTTAGTTTGCTCTCCCTGTTTGGTTTTTTTTTCCCCCCTTTCCCCCCCCCAATTCCCATCGCTTTTAAAATGTGTTTTCTACGCCTACTTTTTTTCCCTTCGATATCTTTCTTTCTAATTATTTCTTGTCTTTCCTTAGTGCCGTTGCCTTTTAGATTTTCTGTCCATGTCTGAGTTTCAGTTTGCTTTCCCTCTCGTCCAGTTCTTTCCTCTATTAATCTCTTGGCTTTTTAAATGTTCTACCTCTATCTCATTCACATTCTTTACTTTTAAAGTATTTTTTCTTCTTTTTCCTTAGTGCCCTTAGTTGCTTTTTAACTTTTCTGTCTACTTTTACTCTGTTTGCTGTCTTTTCAGTTATTTTTTCTTGGTTTGCCTCAGTGCCATCGCTTTTTAGATTTTTTTCCCTACCTATCTGTTTTAGGTCAATGTTGCTACGCTTCAATTTCTTCCTTATTTCCCTAATCCTATTTGCTTCTAAAATTTTCCGTCTGCTTTTATTCCGTTCGCTGTCTTTATTTTTTAGTTATTTCTTGTCTTCATTAGCGCCGTGGCTTTTCAAATTTTCTTTCTACATCTCTTTTAGTTCGCTGTCCCGGCTTTTAAATTCTTTTGGTTTCTTTCCCTAATCCCCATTGCTTTTTACATTTTCTACGTCTATCCCGTTCGCTGTCTTTATTTCGCTGTCTCTTCTTTTAATTATTTCTCGTCTTTCCACAGCGCAGTCGTTTTTTAAATTCTCTTTCTACGTCTCTTTGAGTTCGTGGTCCCTATTTCCTCATTTTTCTCTTCCTTTCCCAAATCCCCCACGCTTTTTAAATGTTCTTTCGACGCCCACTTTTATGCCCTTTGCTGGGTTTTTAAAATTATTTCCTGTCGTTCCTTAGTGCCCTCGCTTTTTAAATTTTCTTTCTGCATCTCTGTTTCACTTTGCTGTTCCGATTTCATAATTTTTTCCTTTATTTCCCTAATGCCTACCGTGTTTGACAAGTTGTTTCTATGCCTGCTTTTATTCCCTTTGCTGTCCTTTTTTACTATTTCTTCTCTGCCTTCTGTGCCATCGCTGTATAGGTTTTCTTTCTAGGTCTCTGTTGTAGTTTGCCGTTGCTATTTTTAAATCTTTTTCCCTATTTCCTTAATCACCGTTGCTTTTAAAATTTGCTGTCTACTTCCATCCCGTTTGCAGTCTTTTTTTTGTCTGCCTTTTTTAATTATTTCTTGTCTTTCCTTCGTGCCCTCGCTTTTTGAATTTTCTGTCTCTGTCTGCTCTTGAAATGTTCTTTCTGTGCCTACTTTTATTCCCTTTGCTGTCTTCTTTTTCCATTATTTCTTCTCTGCCTTCTGTGCCATCGCTTTTTAGAGCTTCTTTCTGCGTCTTCGTTGTAGTTTGCCGTCGCTATTTTTTAAAGTTTTTCCTTATTTCCTTCATCCCCCTTGCTTTGAAAATTTTCTACGTTTATCTCGTTCGCTGTCTTTAGTTTTTAATTATTTTTCCTTGGTTTTCCTTAGTGCCATGGCTTTTTAGATTTTCTTTCGACGTCTCCCTTTTAGTTTGCCGTCGCCACTTTTAAATTTTTTCTTCATTTCTTTAATCCCCGCTGCTTTTAACACTTTCTGTTTGACTTTTATGCCGTTCCCTGCCTTTATTCTTTAATGATTTCTTCTCTTTCCTTAGTGCCGCCGCTTTTAAATTTTTCTCTCAACCTCTGTTTTAGTTTGCTCTCCCTGTTTGTTTTTTTTCCCCCTTTTCCCCCCCAATTCCCATCGCTTTTAAAATGTGTTTTCTACGCCTACTTTTTTTCCCTTCGATATCTTTCTGTCTAATTATTTCTTGTCTTTCCTTAGTGCCCTTAGTTGCTTTTTAACTTTTCTGTCTACTTTTGCTCTGTTTGCTGTCTTTTCAGTTATTTTTTCTTGGTTTGCCTCAGTGCCATCGCTTTTTAGATTTTTTCCCTACCTACCTGTTTTAGGTCAATGTTGCTACGCTTCAATTTCTTCCTTATTTCCCTAATCCTATTTGCTTCTAAAATTTTCCGTCTGCTTTTATTCCGTTCGCTGTCTTTATTTTTTAGTTATTTCTTGTCTTTATTAGCACCGTGGCTTTTCAAATTTTCTTTCTATATCTCTTTTAGTTCGCTGTCCCGGCTTTTAAATTCTCTTGGTTTCTTTCCCTAATCCCCATTGCTTTTTACATTTTCTACGTCTATTCCGTTCACTGTCTTTATTTCGCTGTCTCTTCTTTTAATTATTTCTCGTCTTTCCTCAGCGCAGTCGTGTTTTAAATTCTCTTTTCTACGTCTCTTTGAGTTCGCGGTCCCTATTTCCTCATTTTTCTCTTCCTTTCCCAAATCCCCCACGCTTTTTAAATGCTCTTTCGATGCCCACTTTTATGCCCTTTGCTGGGTTTTTAAAATTATTTCTTGTCGTTCCTTAGTGCCCTCGCTTTTTAAATTTTCTTTCTGCATCTCTGTTTCACTTTGCTGTTCCGATTTCGTAATTTTTTCCTTTATTTCCCTAATGCCTACCGTGTTTGACAAGTTGTTTCTATGCCTGCTTTTATTCCCTTTGCTGTCCTTTTTTACTATTTCTTCTCTGCCTTCTGTGCCATCGCTGTATAGGTTTTCTTTCTAGGTCTCTGTTGTAGTTTGCCGTTGCTATTTTTCAATCTTTTTCCCTATTTCCTTAATCACCGTTGCTTTTAAAATTTGCTGTCTACTTCCATCCCGTTTGCAGTCTTTTTTTTGTCTGCCTTTCTTTTTCAATTATTTCTTGTCTTTCCTTCGTGCCCTCGCTTTTTGAATTTTCTGTCTCTGTCTGCTCTTGAAATGTTCTTTCTGTGCCTACTTTTATTCCCTTTGCTGTCTTCTTTTTCCATTATTTCTTCTCTGCCTTCTGTGCCATCGCTTTTTAGAGCTTCTTTCTGCGTCTTCGTTGTAGTTTGCCGTCGCTATGTTTTAAAGTTTTTCCTTATTTCCTTCATCCCCCTTGCTTTGAAAATTTTCTACGTTTATCTCGTTCGCTGTCTTTAGTTTTTAATTATTTTTCCTTGGTTTTCCTTAGTGCCATGGCTTTTTAGATTTTCTTTGACGTCTCCCTTTTAGTTCGCTGTCGCCACTTTTAAATTTTTTCTTCATTTCTTTAATCCCCGCTGCTTTTAACACTTTCTGTTTGACTTTTATGCCGTTCCCTGCCTTTATTCTTTAATGATTTCTTCTCTTTCCTTAGTGCCACCGCTTTTAAATTTTTCTCTCAACCTCTGTTTTAGTTTGCTCTCCCTGTTTGTTTTTTTTCCCCCTTTTCCCCCCCAATTCCCATCGCTTTTAAAATGTGTTTTCTACGCCTACTTTTTTTCCCTTCGATATCTTTCTTTCTAATTATTTCTTGTCTTTCCTTAGTGCCGTTGCCTTTTAGATTTTCTGTCCATGTCTGAGTTTCAGTTTGCTTTCCCTCTCGTCCAGTTCTTTCCTCTATTAATCTCTTGGCTTTTTAAATGTTCTACCTCTATCTCATTCACATTCTTTACTTTTAAAGTATTTTTTCTTGTTTTTCCTTAGTGCCCTTAGTTGCTTTTTAACTTTTCTGTCTACTTTTACTCTGTTTGCTGTCTTTTCAGTTATTTTTTCTTGGTTTGCCTCAGTGCCATCGCTTTTTAGATTTTTTCCCTACCTACCTGTTTTAGGTCAATGTTGCTACGCTTCAATTTCTTCCTTATTTCCCTAATCCTATTTGCTTCTAAAGTTTTCCGTCTGCTTTTATTCCGTTCGCTGTCTTTATTTTTTAGTTATTTCTTGTCTTTATTAGCGCCGTGGCTTTTCAAATTTTCTTTCTACATCTCTTTTAGTTCGCTGTCCCGGCTTTTAAATTCTTTTGGTTTCTTTCCCTAATCCCCATTGCTTTTTACATTTTCTACGTCTATCCCGTTCGCTGTCTTTATTTCGCTGTCTCTTCTTTTAATTATTTCTCGTCTTTCCTCAGCGCAGTCGTTTTTTAAATTCTCTTTCTACGTCTCTTTGAGTTCGCGGTCCCTATTTCCTCATTTTTCTCTTCCTTTCCCAAATCCCCCACACTTTTTAAATGTTCTTTCGATGCCCACTTTTATGCCCTTTGCTGGGTTTTTAAAATTATTTCTTGTCGTTCCTTAGTGCCCTCGCTTTTTAAATTTTCTTTCTGCATCTCTGTTTCACTTTGCTGTTCCGATTTCGTAATTTTTTCCTTTATTTCCCTAATGCCTACCGTGTTTGACAAGTTGTTTCTATGCCTGCTTTTATTCCCTTTGCTGTCCTTTTTTACTATTTCTTCTCTGCCTTCTGTGCCATCGCTGTATATGTTTTCTTTCTAGGTCTCTGTTGTAGTTTGCCGTTGCTATTTTTAAATCTTTTTCCCTATTTCCTTAATCACCGTTGCTTTTAAAATTTGCTGTCTACTTCCATCCCGTTTGCAGTCTTTTTTTTGTCTGCCTTTCTTTTTCAATTATTTCTTGTCTTTCCTTCGTGCCCTCGCTTTTTGAATTTTCTGTCTCTGTCTGCTCTTGAAATGTTCTTTCTGTGCCTACTTTTATTCCCTTTGCTGTCTTTTTTTTCCATTATTTCTTCTCTGCCTTCTGTGCCATCGCTTTTTACAGTTTCTTTCTGCGTCTTCGTTGTAGTTTGCCGTCGCTATTTTTTAAAGTTTTTCCTTATTTCCTTCATCCCCCTTGCTTTGAAAATTTTCTACGTTTATCTCGTTCGCTGTCCTTAGTTTTTAATTATTTTTCCTTGGTTTTCCTTAGTGCCATGGCTTTTTAGATTTTCTTTCGACGTCTCCCTTTTAGTTCGCCGTCGCCACTTTTAAATTTTTTCCTCATTTCTTTAATCCCCGCTGCTTTTAACACTTTCTGTTTGACTTTTATGCCGTTCCCTGCCTTTATTCTTTAATGATTTCTTCTCTTTCCTTAGTGCCGCCGCTTTTAAATTTTTCTCTCAACCTCTGTTTTAGTTTGCTCTCCCTGTTTGGTTTTTTTTTTTCCCCTTTCCCCCCCCCAATTCCCATCGCTTTTAAAATGTGTTTTCTACGCCTACTTTTTTTCCCTTCGATATCTTTCTTTCTAATTATTTCTTGTCTTTCCTTAGTGCCGTTGCCTTTTAGATTTTCTGTCCATGTCTGAGTTTCAGTTTGCTTTCCCTCTCGTCCAGTTCTTCCCTCTATTAATCTCTTGGCTTTTTAAATTTTCTACCTCTATCTCATTCACATTCTTTATTTTTAAAGTATTTTTTCTTGTTTTTCCTTAGTGCCCTTAGTTGCTTTTTAACTTTTCTGTCTACTTTTGCTCTGTTTGCTGTCTTTTCAGTTATTTTTTCTTGGTTTGCCTCAGTGCCATCGCTTTTTAGATTTTTTCCCTACCTACCTGTTTTAGGTCAATGTTGCTACGCTTCAATTTCTTCCTTATTTCCCTAATCCTATTTGCTTCTAAAATTTTCCGTCTGCTTTTATTCCGTTCGCTGTCTTTATTTTTTAGTTATTTCTTGTCTTTATTAGCGCCGTGGCTTTTCAAATTTTCTTTCTACATCTCTTTTAGTTCGCTGTCCCGGCTTTTAAATTCTTTTGGTTTCTTTCCCTAATCCCCATTGCTTTTTACATTTTCTACGTCTATCCCGTTCGCTGTCTTTATTTCGCTGTCTCTTCTTTTAATTATTTCTCGTCTTTCCTCAGCGCAGTCGTTTTTTAAATTCTCTTTCTACGTCTCTTTGAGTTCGCGGTCCCTATTTCCTCATTTTTCTCTTCCTTTCCCAAATCCCCCACGCTTTTTAAATGTTCTTTCGATGCCCACTTTTATGCCCTTTGCTGGGTTTTTAAAATTATTTCTTGTCGTTCCTTAGTGCCCTCGCTTTTTAAATTTTCTTTCTGCATCTCTGTTTCACTTTGCTGTTCCGATTTCGTAATTTTTTCCTTTATTTCCCTAATGCCTACCGTGTTTGACAAGTCGTTTCTATGCCTGCTTTTATTCCCTTTGCTGTCCTTTTTTACTATTTCTTCTCTGCCTTCTGTGCCATCGCTGTATAGGTTTTCTTTCTAGGTCTCTGTTGTAGTTTGCCGTTGCTATTTTTAAATCTTTTTCCCTATTTCCTTAATCACCGTTGCTTTTAAAATTTGCTGTCTACTTCCATCCCGTTTGCAGTCTTTTTTTTGTCTGCCTTTCTTTTTTAATTATTTCTTGTCTTTCCTTCGTGCCCTCGCTTTTTGAATTTTCTGTCTCTGTCTGCTCTTGAAATGTTCTTTCTGTGCCTACTTTTATTCCCTTTGCTGTCTTTTTTTTCTATTATTTCTTCTCTGCCTTCTGTGCCATCGCTTTTTAGAGCTTCTTTCTGCGTCTTCGTTGTAGTTTGCCGTCGCTATTTTTTGAAGTTTTTCCTTATTTCCTTCATCCCCCTTGCTTTGAAAATTTTCTACGTTTATCTCGTTCGCTGTCCTTAGTTTTTAATTATTTTTCCTTGGTTTTCCTTAGTGCCATGGCTTTTTAGATTTTCTTTCGACGTCTCCGTTTTAGTTCGCCGTCGCCACTTTTAAATTTTTTCCTCATTTCTTTAATCCCCGCTGCTTTTAACACTTTCTGTTTGACTTTTATGCCGTTCCCTGCCTTTATTCTTTAATGATTTCTTCTCTTTCCTTAGTGCCGCCGCTTTTAAATTTTTCTCTCAACCTCTGTTTTAGTTTGCTCTCCCTGTTTGGTTTTTTTTTTTCCCCTTTCCCCCCCCCAATTCCCATCGCTTTTAAAATGTGTTTTCTACGCCTACTTTTTTTCCCTTCGATATCTTTCTTCCTAATTATTTCTTGTCTTTCCTTAGTGCCGTTGCCTTTTAGATTTTCTGTCCATGTCTGAGTTTCAGTTTGCTTTCCCTCTCGTCCAGTTCTTCCCTCTATTAATCTCTTGGCTTTTTAAATTTTCTACCTCTATCTCATTCACATTCTTTACTTTTAAAGTATTTTTTCTTGTTTTTCCTTAGTGCCCTTAGTTGCTTTTTAACTTTTCTGTCTACTTTTGCTCTGTTTGCTGTCTTTTCAGTTATTTTTTCTTGGTTTGCCTCAGTGCCATCGCTTTTTAGATTTTTTTCCCTACCTATCTGTTTTAGGTCAATGTTGCTACGCTTCAATTTCTTCCTTATTTCCCTAATCCTATTTGCTTCTAAAATTTTCCGTCTGCTTTTATTCCGTTCGCTGTCTTTATTTTTTAGTTATTTCTTGTCTTTATTAGCGCCGTGGCTTTTCAAATTTTCTTTCTACATCTCTTTTAGTTCGCTGTCCCGGCTTTTAAATTCTTTTGGTTTCTTTCCCTAATCCCCATTGCTTTTTACATTTTCTACGTCTATCCCGTTCGCTGTCTTTATTTCGCTGTCTCTTCTTTTAATTATTTCTCGTCTTTCCTCAGCGCAGTCGTTTTTTAAATTCTCTTTCTACGTCTCTTTGAGTTCGCGGTCCCTATTTCCTCATTTTTCTCTTCCTTTCCCAAATCCCCCACGCTTTTTAAATGTTCTTTCGACGCCCACTTTTATGCCCTTTGCTGGGTTTTTAAAATTATTTCTTGTCGTTCCTTAGTGCCCTCGCTTTTTAAATTTTCTTTCTGCATCTCTGTTTCACTTTGCTGTTCCGATTTCGTAATTTTTTCCTTTATTTCCCTAATGCCTACCGTGTTTGACAAGTCGTTTCTATGCCTGCTTTTATTCCCTTTGCTGTCCTTTTTTACTATTTCTTCTCTGCCTTCTGTGCCATCGCTGTATAGGTTTTCTTTCTAGGTCTCTGTTGTAGTTTGCCGTTGCTATTTTTAAATCTTTTTCCCTATTTCCTTAATCACCGTTGCTTTTAAAATTTGCTGTCTACTTCCATCCCGTTTGCAGTCTTTTTTTTGTCTGCCTTTCTTTTTTAATTATTTCTTGTCTTTCCTTCGTGCCCTCGCTTTTTGAATTTTCTGTCTCTGTCTGCTCTTGAAATGTTCTTTCTGTGCCTACTTTTATTCCCTTTTACTGTCTTTTTTTTCTATTATTTCTTCTCTGCCTTCTGTGCCATCGCTTTTTAGAGCTTCTTTCTGCGTCTTCGTTGTAGTTTGCCGTCGCTATTTTTTGAAGTTTTTCCTTATTTCCTTCATCCCCCTTGCTTTGAAAATTTTCTACGTTTATCTCGTTCGCTGTCCTTAGTTTTTAATTATTTTTCCTTGGTTTTCCTTAGTGCCATGGCTTTTTAGATTTTCTTTCGACGTCTCCGTTTTAGTTCGCCGTCGCCACTTTTAAATTTTTTCCTCATTTCTTTAATCCCCGCTGCTTTTAACACTTTCTGTTTGACTTTTATGCCGTTCCCTGCCTTTATTCTTTAATGATTTCTTCTCTTTCCTTAGTGCCGCCGCTTTTAAATTTTTCTCTCAACCTCTGTTTTAGTTTGCTCTCCCTGTTTGGTTTTTTTTTTTCCCCTTTCCCCCCCCCAATTCCCATCGCTTTTAAAATGTGTTTTCTACGCCTACTTTTTTTCCCTTCGATATCTTTCTTTCTAATTATTTCTTGTCTTTCCTTAGTGCCGTTGCCTTTTAGATTTTCTGTCCATGTCTGAGTTTCAGTTTGCTTTCCCTCTCGTCCAGTTCTTCCCTCTATTAATCTCTTGGCTTTTTAAATTTTCTACCTCTATCTCATTCACATTCTTTATTTTTAAAGTATTTTTTCTTGTTTTTCCTTAGTGCCCTTAGTTGCTTTTTAACTTTTCTGTCTACTTTTGCTCTGTTTGCTGTCTTTTCAGTTATTTTTTCTTGGTTTGCCTCAGTGCCATCGCTTTTTAGATTTTTTCCCTACCTACCTGTTTTAGGTCAATGTTGCTACGCTTCAATTTCTTCCTTATTTCCCTAATCCTATTTGCTTCTAAAATTTTCCGTCTGCTTTTATTCCGTTCGCTGTCTTTATTTTTTAGTTATTTCTTGTCTTTATTAGCGCCGTGGCTTTTCAAATTTTCTTTCTACATCTCTTTCAGTTCGCTGTCCCGGCTTTTAAATTCTTTTGGTTTCTTTCCCTAATCCCCATTGCTTTTTACATTTTCTACGTCTATCCCGTTCGCTGTCTTTATTTCGCTGTCTCTTCTTTTAATTATTTCTCGTCTTTCCTCAGCGCAGTCGTTTTTTAAATTCTCTTTCTACGTCTCTTTGAGTTCGCGGTCCCTATTTCCTCATTTTTCTCTTCCTTTCCCAAATCCCCCACGCTTTTTAAATGTTCTTTCGATGCCCACTTTTATGCCCTTTGCTGGGTTTTTAAAATTATTTCCTGTCGTTCCTTAGTGCCCTCGCTTTTTAAATTTTCTTTCTGCATCTCTGTTTCACTTTGCTGTTCCGATTTCGTAATTTTTTCCTTTATTTCCCTAATGCCTACCGTGTTTGACAAGTCGTTTCTATGCCTGCTTTTATTCCCTTTGCTGTCCTTTTTTACTATTTCTTCTCTGCCTTCTGTGCCATCGCTGTATAGGTTTTCTTTCTAGGTCTCTGTTGTAGTTTGCCGTTGCTATTTTTCAATCTTTTTCCCTATTTCCTTAATCACCGTTGCTTTTAAAATTTGCTGTCTACTTCCATCCCGTTTGCAGTCTTTTTTTTGTCTGCCTTTCTTTTTTAATTATTTCTTGTCTTTCCTTCGTGCCCTCGCTTTTTGAATTTTCTGTCTCTGTCTGCTCTTGAAATGTTCTTTCTGTGCCTACTTTTATTCCCTTTGCTGTCTTCTTTTTCCATTATTTCTTCTCTGCCTTCTGTGCCATCGCTTTTTAGAGCTTCTTTCTGCGTCTTCGTTGTAGTTTGCCGTCGCTATGTTTTAAAGTTTTTCCTTATTTCCTTCATCCCCCTTGCTTTGAAAATTTTCTACGTTTATCTCGTTCGCTGTCTTTAGTTTTTAATTATTTTTCCTTGGTTTTCCTTAGTGCCATGGCTTTTTAGATTTTCTGTCGACGTCTCCCTTTTAGTTCGCCGTCGCCACTTTTAAATTTTTTCCTCATTTCTTTAATCCCCGCTGCTTTTAACACTTTCTGTTTGACTTTTATGCCGTTCCCTGCCTTTATTCTTTAATGATTTCTTCTCTTTCCTTAGTGCCGCCGCTTTTAAATTTTTCTCTCAACCTCTGTTTTAGTTTGCTCTCCCTGTTTGGTTTTTTTTTTTCCCCTTTCCCCCCCCCAATTCCCATCGCTTTTAAAATGTGTTTTCTACGCCTACTTTTTTTCCCTTCGATATCTTTCTTTCTAATTATTTCTTGTCTTTCCTTAGTGCCGTTGCCTTTTAGATTTTCTGTCCATGTCTGAGTTTCAGTTTGCTTTCCCTCTTGTCCAGTTCTTCCCTCTATTAATCTCTTGGCTTTTTAAATGTTCTACCTCTATCTCATTCACATTCTTTATTTTTAAAGTATTTTTTCTTGTTTTTCCTTAGTGCCCTTAGTTGCTTTTTAACTTTTCTGTCTACTTTTGCTCTGTTTGCTGTCTTTTCAGTTATTTTTTCTTGGTTTGCCTCAGTGCCATCGCTTTTTAGATTTTTTCCCTACCTACCTGTTTTAGGTCAATGTTGCTACGCTTCAATTTCTTCCTTATTTCCCTAATCCTATTTGCTTCTAAAATTTTCCGTCTGCTTTTATTCCGTTCGCTGTCTTTATTTTTTAGTTATTTCTTGTCTTTATTAGCGCCGTGGCTTTTCAAATTTTCTTTCTACATCTCTTTTAGTTCGCTGTCCCGGCTTTTAAATTCTTTTGGTTTCTTTCCCTAATCCCCATTGCTTTTTACATTTTCTACGTCTATCCCGTTCGCTGTCTTTATTTCGCTGTCTCTTCTTTTAATTATTTCTCGTCTTTCCTCAGCGCAGTCGTTTTTTAAATTCTCTTTCTACGTCTCTTTGAGTTCGCGGTCCCTATTTCCTCATTTTTCTCTTCCTTTCCCAAATCCCCCACGCTTTTTAAATGTTCTTTCGACGCCGACTTTTATGCCCTTTGCTGGGTTTTTAAAATTATTTCCTGTCGTTCCTTAGTGCCCTCGCTTTTTAAATTTTCTTTCTGCATCTCTGTTTCACTTTGCTGTTCCGATTTCGTAATTTTTTCCTTTATTTCCCTAATGCCTACCGTGTTTGACAAGTTGTTTCTATGTCTGCTTTTATTCCCTTTGCTGTCCTTTTTTACTATTTCTTCTCTGCCTTCTGTGCCATCGCTGTATAGGTTTTCTTTCTAGGTCTCTGTTGTAGTTTGCCGTTGCTATTTTTCAATCTTTTTCCCTATTTCCTTAATCACCGTTGCTTTTAAAATTTGCTGTCTACTTCCATCCCGTTTGCAGTCTTTTTTTTGTCTGCCTTTCTTTTTTAATTATTTCTTGTCTTTCCTTCGTGCCCTCGCTTTTTGAATTTTCTGTCTCTGTCTGCTCTTGAAATGTTCTTTCTGTGCCTACTTTTATTCCCTTTGCTGTCTTTTTTTCCCATTATTTCTTCTCTGCCTTCTGTGCCATCGCTTTTTACAGCTTCTTTCTGCGTCTTCGTTGTAGTTTGCCGTCGCTATTTTTTAAAGTTTTTCCTTATTTCCTTCATCCCCCTTGCTTTGAAAATTTTCTACGTTTATCTCGTTCGCTGTCTTTAGTTTTTAATTATTTTTCCTTGGTTTTCCTTAGTGCCATGGCTTTTTAGATTTTCTGTCGACGTCTCCCTTTTAGTTCGCCGTCGCCACTTTTAAATTTTTTCCTCATTTCTTTAATCCCCGCTGCTTTTAACACTTTCTGTTTGACTTTTATGCCGTTCCCTGCCTTTATTCTTTAATGATTTCTTCTCTTTCCTTAGTGCCGCCGCTTTTAAATTTTTCTCTCAACCTCTGTTTTAGTTTGCTCTCCCTGTTTGGTTTTTTTTTTTCCCCTTTCCCCCCCCCAATTCCCATCGCTTTTAAAATGTGTTTTCTACGCCTACTTTTTTTCCCTTCGATATCTTTCTTTCTAATTATTTCTTGTCTTTCCTTAGTGCCGTTGCCTTTTAGATTTTCTGTCCATGTCTGAGTTTCAGTTTGCTTTCCCTCTCGTCCAGTTCTTCCCTCTATTAATCTCTTGGCTTTTTAAATTTTCTACCTCTATCTCATTCACATTCTTTACTTTTAAAGTATTTTTTCTTGTTTTTCCTTAGTGCCCTTAGTTGCTTTTTAACTTTTCTGTCTACTTTTGCTCTGTTTGCTGTTTTTTCAGTTATTTTTTCTTGGTTTGCCTCAGTGCCATCGCTTTTTAGATTTTTTCCCTACCTACCTGTTTTAGGTCAATGTTGCTACGCTTCAATTTCTTCCTTATTTCCCTAATCCTATTTGCTTCTAAAATTTTCCGTCTGCTTTTATTCCGTTCGCTGTCTTTATTTTTTAGTTATTTCTTGTCTTTATTAGCGCCGTGGCTTTTCAAATTTTCTTTCTACATCTCTTTTAGTTCGCTGTCCCGGCTTTTAAATTCTTTTGGTTTCTTTCCCTAATCCCCATTGCTTTTTACATTTTCTACGTCTATCCCGTTCGCTGTCTTTATTTCGCTGTCTCTTCTTTTAATTATTTCTCGTCTTTCCTCAGCGCAGTTGTTTTTTAAATTCTCTTTCTACGTCTCTTTGAGTTCGCGGTCCCTATTTCCTCATTTTTCTCTTCCTTTCCCAAATCCCCCACGCTTTTTAAATGTTCTTTCGATGCCCACTTTTATGCCCTTTGCTGGGTTTTTAAAATTATTTCTTGTCGTTCCTTAGTGCCCTCGCTTTTTAAATTTTCTTTCTGCATCTCTGTTTCACTTTGCTGTTCCGATTTCGTAATTTTTTCCTTTATTTCCCTAATGCCTACCGTGTTTGACAAGTCGTTTCTATGCCTGCTTTTATTCCCTTTGCTGTCCTTTTTTACTATTTCTTCTCTGCCTTCTGTGCCATCGCTGTATAGGTTTTCTTTCTAGGTCTCTGTTGTAGTTTGCCGTTGCTATTTTTCAATCTTTTTCCCTATTTCCTTAATCACCGTTGCTTTTAAAATTTGCTGTCTACTTCCATCCCGTTTGCAGTCTTTTTTTTGTCTGCCTTTCTTTTTTAATTATTTCTTGTCTTTCCTTCGTGCCCTCGCTTTTTGAATTTTCTGTCTCTGTCTGCTCTTGAAATGTTCTTTCTGTGCCTACTTTTATTCCCTTTGCTGTCTTTTTTTTCTATTATTTCTTCTCTGCCTTCTGTGCCATCGCTTTTTAGAGCTTCTTTCTGCGTCTTCATTGTAGTTTGCCGTCGCTATTTTTTGAAGTTTTTCCTTATTTCCTTCATCCCCCTTGCTTTGAAAATTTTCTACGTTTATCTCGTTCGCTGTCCTTAGTTTTTAATTATTTTTCCTTGGTTTTCCTTAGTGCCATGGCTTTTTAGATTTTCTTTCGACGTCTCCGTTTTAGTTCGCCGTCGCCACTTTTAAATTTTTTCCTCATTTCTTTAATCCCCGCTGCTTTTAACACTTTCTGTTTGACTTTTATGCCGTTCCCTGCCTTTATTCTTTAATGATTTCTTCTCTTTCCTTAGTGCCGCCGCTTTTAAATTTTTCTCTCAACCTCTGTTTTAGTTTGCTCTCCCTGTTTGGTTTTTTTTTTTCCCCTTTCCCCCCCCCAATTCCCATCGCTTTTAAAATGTGTTTTCTACGCCTACTTTTTTTCCCTTCGATATCTTTCTTTCTAATTATTTCTTGTCTTTCCTTAGTGCCGTTGCCTTTTAGATTTTCTGTCCATGTCTGAGTTTCAGTTTGCTTTCCCTCTCGTCCAGTTCTTCCCTCTATTAATCTCTTGGCTTTTTAAATTTTCTACCTCTATCTCATTCACATTCTTTATTTTTAAAGTATTTTTTCTTGTTTTTCCTTAGTGCCCTTAGTTGCTTTTTAACTTTTCTGTCTACTTTTGCTCTGTTTGCTGTCTTTTCAGTTATTTTTTCTTGGTTTGCCTCAGTGCCATCGCTTTTTAGATTTTTTCCCTACCTACCTGTTTTAGGTCAATGTTGCTACGCTTCAATTTCTTCCTTATTTCCCTAATCCTATTTGCTTCTAAAATTTTCCGTCTGCTTTTATTCCGTTCGCTGTCTTTATTTTTTAGTTATTTCTTGTCTTTATTAGCGCCGTGGCTTTTCAAATTTTCTTTCTACATCTCTTTTAGTTCGCTGTCCCGGCTTTTAAATTCTTTTGGTTTCTTTCCCTAATCCCCATTGCTTTTTACATTTTCTACGTCTATCCCGTTCGCTGTCTTTATTTCGCTGTCTCTTCTTTTAATTATTTCTCGTCTTTCCTCAGCGCAGTCGTTTTTTAAATTCTCTTTCTACGTCTCTTTGAGTTCGCGGTCCCTATTTCCTCATTTTTCTCTTCCTTTCCCAAATCCCCCACGCTTTTTAAATGTTCTTTCGATGCCCACTTTTATGCCCTTTGCTGGGTTTTTAAAATTATTTCTTGTCGTTCCTTAGTGCCCTCGCTTTTTAAATTTTCTTTCTGCATCTCTGTTTCACTTTGCTGTTCCGATTTCGTAATTTTTTCCTTTATTTCCCTAATGCCTACCGTGTTTGACAAGTCGTTTCTATGCCTGCTTTTATTCCCTTTGCTGTCCTTTTTTACTATTTCTTCTCTGCCTTCTGTGCCATCGCTGTATAGGTTTTCTTTCTAGGTCTCTGTTGTAGTTTGCCGTTGCTATTTTTCAATCTTTTTCCCTATTTCCTTAATCACCGTTGCTTTTAAAATTTGCTGTCTACTTCCATCCCGTTTGCAGTCTTTTTTTTGTCTGCCTTTCTTTTTTAATTATTTCTTGTCTTTCCTTCGTGCCCTCGCTTTTTGAATTTTCTGTCTCTGTCTGCTCTTGAAATGTTCTTTCTGTGCCTACTTTTATTCCCTTTGCTGTCTTTTTTTCCCATTATTTCTTCTCTGCCTTCTGTGCCATCGCTTTTTACAGCTTCTTTCTGCGTCTTCGTTGTAGTTTGCCGTCGCTATTTTTTGAAGTTTTTCCTTATTTCCTTCATCCCCCTTGCTTTGAAAATTTTCTACGTTTATCTCGTTCGCTGTCCTTAGTTTTTAATTATTTTTCCTTGGTTTTCCTTAGTGCCACGGCTTTTTAGATTTTCTGTCGACGTCTCCCTTTTAGTTCGCCGTCGCCACTTTTAAATTTTTTCCTCATTTCTTTAATCCCCGCTGCTTTTAACACTTTCTGTTTGACTTTTATGCCGTTCCCTGCCTTTATTCTTTAATGATTTCTTCTCTTTCCTTAGTGCCGCCGCTTTTAAATTTTTCTCTCAACCTCTGTTTTAGTTTGCTCTCCCTGTTTGGTTTTTTTTTTTCCCCTTTCCCCCCCCCAATTCCCATCGCTTTTAAAATGTGTTTTCTACGCCTACTTTTTTTCCCTTCGATATCTTTCTTTCTAATTATTTCTTGTCTTTCCTTAGTGCCGTTGCCTTTTAGATTTTCTGTCCATGTCTGAGTTTCAGTTTGCTTTCCCTCTCGTCCAGTTCTTCCCTCTATTAATCTCTTGGCTTTTTAAATTTTCTACCTCTATCTCATTCACATTCTTTATTTTTAAAGTATTTTTTCTTGTTTTTCCTTAGTGCCCTTAGTTGCTTTTTAACTTTTCTGTCTACTTTTGCTCTGTTTGCTGTCTTTTCAGTTATTTTTTCTTGGTTTGCCTCAGTGCCATCGCTTTTTAGATTTTTTCCCTACCTACCTGTTTTAGGTCAATGTTGCTACGCTTCAATTTCTTCCTTATTTCCCTAATCCTATTTGCTTCTAAAATTTTCCGTCTGCTTTTATTCCGTTCGCTGTCTTTATTTTTTAGTTATTTCTTGTCTTTATTAGCGCCGTGGCTTTTCAAATTTTCTTTCTACATCTCTTTTAGTTCGCTGTCCCGGCTTTTAAATTCTTTTGGTTTCTTTCCCTAATCCCCATTGCTTTTTACATTTTCTACGTCTATCCCGTTCGCCGTCTTTATTTCGCTGTCTCTTCTTTTAATTATTTCTCGTCTTTCCTCAGCGCAGTCGTTTTTTAAATTCTCTTTCTACGTCTCTTTGAGTTCGCGGTCCCTATTTCCTCATTTTTCTCTTCCTTTCCCAAATCCCCCACGCTTTTTAAATGTTCTTTCGATGCCCACTTTTATGCCCTTTGCTGGGTTTTTAAAATTATTTCTTGTCGTTCCTTAGTGCCCTCGCTTTTTAAATTTTCTTTCTGCATCTCTGTTTCACTTTGCTGTTCCGATTTCGTAATTTTTTCCTTTATTTCCCTAATGCCTACCGTGTTTGACAAGTCGTTTCTATGCCTGCTTTTATTCCCTTTGCTGTCCTTTTTTACTATTTCTTCTCTGCCTTCTGTGCCATCGCTGTATAGGTTTTCTTTCTAGGTCTCTGTTGTAGTTTGCCGTTGCTATTTTTCAATCTTTTTCCCTATTTCCTTAATCACCGTTGCTTTTAAAATTTGCTGTCTACTTCCATCCCGTTTGCAGTCTTTTTTTTGTCTGCCTTTCTTTTTTAATTATTTCTTGTCTTTCCTTCGTGCCCTCGCTTTTTGAATTTTCTGTCTCTGTCTGCTCTTGAAATGTTCTTTCTGTGCCTACTTTTATTCCCTTTGCTGTCTTCTTTTTCTATTATTTCTTCTCTGCCTTCTGTGCCATCGCTTTTTAGAGCTTCTTTCTGCGTCTTCGTTGTAGTTTGCCGTCGCTATTTTTTGAAGTTTTTCCTTATTTCCTTCATCCCCCTTGCTTTGAAAATTTTCTACGTTTATCTCGTTCGCTGTCCTTAGTTTTTAATTATTTTTCCTTGGTTTTCCTTAGTGCCACGGCTTTTTAGATTTTCTGTCGACGTCTCCCTTTTAGTTCGCCGTCGCCACTTTTAAATTTTTTCCTCATTTCTTTAATCCCCGCTGCTTTTAACACTTTCTGTTTGACTTTTATGCCGTTCCCTGCCTTTATTCTTTAATGATTTCTTCTCTTTCCTTAGTGCCGCCGCTTTTAAATTTTTCTCTCAACCTCTGTTTTAGTTTGCTCTCCCTGTTTGGTTTTTTTTTTTCCCCTTTCCCCCCCCCAATTCCCATCGCTTTTAAAATGTGTTTTCTACGCCTACTTTTTTTCCCTTCGATATCTTTCTTTCTAATTATTTCTTGTCTTTCCTTAGTGCCGTTGCCTTTTAGATTTTCTGTCCATGTCTGAGTTTCAGTTTGCTTTCCCTCTCGTCCAGTTCTTCCCTCTATTAATCTCTTGGCTTTTTAAATTTTCTACCTCTATCTCATTCACATTCTTTACTTTTAAAGTATTTTTTCTTGTTTTTCCTTAGTGCCCTTAGTTGCTTTTTAACTTTTCTGTCTACTTTTGCTCTGTTTGCTGTCTTTTCAGTTATTTTTTCTTGGTTTGCCTCAGTGCCATCGCTTTTTAGATTTTTTTCCCTACCTATCTGTTTTAGGTCAATGTTGCTACGCTTCAATTTCTTCCTTATTTCCCTAATCCTATTTGCTTCTAAAATTTTCCGTCTGCTTTTATTCCGTTCGCTGTCTTTATTTTTTAGTTATTTCTTGTCTTTATTAGCGCCGTGGCTTTTCAAATTTTCTTTCTACATCTCTTTTAGTTCGCTGTCCCGGCTTTTAAATTCTTTTGGTTTCTTTCCCTAATCCCCATTGCTTTTTACATTTTCTACGTCTATCCCGTTCGCTGTCTTTATTTCGCTGTCTCTTCTTTTAATTATTTCTCGTCTTTCCTCAGCGCAGTCGTTTTTTAAATTCTCTTTCTACGTCTCTTTGAGTTCGCGGTCCCTATTTCCTCATTTTTCTCTTCCTTTCCCAAATCCCCCACGCTTTTTAAATGTTCTTTCGACGCCCACTTTTATGCCCTTTGCTGGGTTTTTAAAATTATTTCTTGTCGTTCCTTAGTGCCCTCGCTTTTTAAATTTTCTTTCTGCATCTCTGTTTCACTTTGCTGTTCCGATTTCGTAATTTTTTCCTTTATTTCCCTAATGCCTACCGTGTTTGACAAGTCGTTTCTATGCCTGCTTTTATTCCCTTTGCTGTCCTTTTTTACTATTTCTTCTCTGCCTTCTGTGCCATCGCTGTATAGGTTTTCTTTCTAGGTCTCTGTTGTAGTTTGCCGTTGCTATTTTTCAATCTTTTTCCCTATTTCCTTAATCACCGTTGCTTTTAAAATTTGCTGTCTACTTCCATCCCGTTTGCAGTCTTTTTTTTGTCTGCCTTTCTTTTTTAATTATTTCTTGTCTTTCCTTCGTGCCCTCGCTTTTTGAATTTTCTGTCTCTGTCTGCTCTTGAAATGTTCTTTCTGTGCCTACTTTTATTCCCTTTGCTGTCTTCTTTTTCCATTATTTCTTCTCTGCCTTCTGTGCCATCGCTTTTTAGAGCTTCTTTCTGCGTCTTCGTTGTAGTTTGCCGTCGCTATGTTTTAAAGTTTTTCCTTATTTCCTTCATCCCCCTTGCTTTGAAAATTTTCTACGTTTATCTCGTTCGCTGTCTTTAGTTTTTAATTATTTTTCCTTGGTTTTCCTTAGTGCCATGGCTTTTTAGATTTTCTTTCGACGTCTCCCTTTTAGTTCGCCGTCGCCACTTTTAAATTTTTTCCTCATTTCTTTAATCCCCGCTGCTTTTAACACTTTCTGTTTGACTTTTATGCCGTTCCCTGCCTTTATTCTTTAATGATTTCTTCTCTTTCCTTAGTGCCGCCGCTTTTAAATTTTTCTCTCAACCTCTGTTTTAGTTTGCTCTCCCTGTTTGGTTTTTTTTTTCCCCTTTTCCCCCCCAATTCCCATCGCTTTTAAAATGTGTTTTCTACGCCTACTTTTTTTCCCTTCGATATCTTTCTTTCTAATTATTTCTTGTCTTTCCTTAGTGCCGTTGCCTTTTAGATTTTCTGTCCATGTCTGAGTTTCAGTTTGCTTTCCCTCTCGTCCAGTTCTTTCCTCTATTAATCTCTTGGCTTTTTAAATGTTCTACCTCTATCTCATTCACATTCTTTACTTTTAAAGTATTTTTTCTTGTTTTTCCTTAGTGCCCTTAGTTGCTTTTTAACTTTTCTGTCTACTTTTGCTCTGTTTGCTGTCTTTTCAGTTATTTTTTCTTGGTTTGCCTCAGTGCCATCGCTTTTTAGATTTTTTCCCTACCTATCTGTTTTAGGTCAATGTTGCTACGCTTCAATTTCTTCCTTATTTCCCTAATCCTATTTGCTTCTAAAATTTTCCGTCTGCTTTTATTCCGTTCGCTGTCTTTATTTTTTAGTTATTTCTTGTCTTTATTAGCGCCGTGGCTTTTCAAATTTTCTTTCTACATCTCTTTTAGTTCGCTGTCCCGGCTTTTAAATTCTTTTGGTTTCTTTCCCTAATCCCCATTGCTTTTTACATTTTCTATGTCTATCCCGTTCGCTGTCTTTATTTCGCTGTCTCTTCTTTTAATTATTTCTCGTCTTTCCTCAGCGCAGTCGTTTTTTAAATTCTCTTTCTACGTCTCTTTGAGTTCGCGGTCCCCATTTCCTCATTTTTCTCTTCCTTTCCCAAATCCCCCACACTTTTTAAATGTTCTTTCAATGCCCACTTTTATGCCCTTTGCTGGGTTTTTAAAATTATTTCTTGTCGTTCCTTAGTGCCCTCGCTTTTTGAATTTTCTTTCTGCATCTCTGTTTCACTTTGCTGTTCCGATTTCGTAATTTTTTCCTTTATTTCCCTAATGCCTACCGTGTTTGACAAGTTGTTTCTATGCCTGCTTTTATTCCCTTTGCTGTCCTTTTTTACTATTTCTTCTCTGCCTTCTGTGCCATCGCTGTATAGGTTTTCTTTCTAGGTCTCTGTTGTAGTTTGCCGTTGCTATTTTTCAATCTTTTTCCCTATTTCCTTAATCACCGTTGCTTTTAAAATTTGCTGTCTACTTCCATCCCGTTTGCAGTCTTTTTTTTGTCTGCCTTTCTTTTTCAATTATTTCTTGTCTTTCCTTCGTGCCCTCGCTTTTTGAATTTTCTGTCTCTGTCTGCTCTTGAAATGTTCTTTCTGTGCCTACTTTTATTCCCTTTGCTGTCTTTTTTTTCCATTATTTCTTCTCTGCCTTCTGTGCCATCGCTTTTTACAGTTTCTTTCTGCGTCTTCGTTGTAGTTTGCCGTCGCTATTTTTTAAAGTTTTTCCTTATTTCCTTCATCCCCCTTGCTTTGAAAATTTTCTACGTTTATCTCGTTCGCTGTCCTTAGTTTTTAATTATTTTTCCTTGGTTTTCCTTAGTGCCATGGCTTTTTAGATTTTCTTTCGACGTCTCCCTTTTAGTTCGCCGTCGCCACTTTTAAATTTTTTCCTCATTTCTTTAATCCCCGCTGCTTTTAACACTTTCTGTTTGACTTTTATGCCGTTCCCTGCCTTTATTCTTTAATGATTTCTTCTCTTTCCTTAGTGCCGCCGCTTTTAAATTTTTCTCTCAACCTCTGTTTTAGTTTGCTCTCCCTGTTTGGTTTTTTTTTTCCCCCTTTCCCCCCCCCAATTCCCATCGCTTTTAAAATGTGTTTTCTACGCCTACTTTTTTTCCCTTCGATATCTTTCTTTCTAATTATTTCTTGTCTTTCCTTAGTGCCGTTGCCTTTTAGATTTTCTGTCCATGTCTGAGTTTCAGTTTGCTTTCCCTCTCGTCCAGTTCTTCCCTCTATTAATCTCTTGGCTTTTTAAATTTTCTACCTCTATCTCATTCACATTCTTTATTTTTAAAGTATTTTTTCTTGTTTTTCCTTAGTGCCCTTAGTTGCTTTTTAACTTTTCTGTCTACTTTTGCTCTGTTTGCTGTCTTTTCAGTTATTTTTTCTTGGTTTGCCTCAGTGCCATCGCTTTTTAGATTTTTTCCCTACCTACCTGTTTTAGGTCAATGTTGCTACGCTTCAATTTCTTCCTTATTTCCCTAATCCTATTTGCTTCTAAAATTTTCCGTCTGCTTTTATTCCGTTCGCTGTCTTTATTTTTTAGTTATTTCTTGTCTTTATTAGCGCCGTGGCTTTTCAAATTTTCTTTCTACATCTCTTTTAGTTCGCTGTCCCGGCTTTTAAATTCTTTTGGTTTCTTTCCCTAATCCCCATTGCTTTTTACATTTTCTACGTCTATCCCGTTCGCTGTCTTTATTTCGCTGTCTCTTCTTTTAATTATTTCTCGTCTTTCCTCAGCGCAGTCGTTTTTTAAATTCTCTTTCTACGTCTCTTTGAGTTCGCGGTCCCTATTTCCTCATTTTTCTCTTCCTTTCCCAAATCCCCCACGCTTTTTAAATGTTCTTTCGATGCCCACTTTTATGCCCTTTGCTGGGTTTTTAAAATTATTTCTTGTCGTTCCTTAGTGCCCTCGCTTTTTAAATTTTCTTTCTGCATCTCTGTTTCACTTTGCTGTTCCGATTTCGTAATTTTTTCCTTTATTTCCCTAATGCCTACCGTGTTTGACAAGTCGTTTCTATGCCTGCTTTTATTCCCTTTGCTGTCCTTTTTTACTATTTCTTCTCTGCCTTCTGTGCCATCGCTGTATAGGTTTTCTTTCTAGGTCTCTGTTGTAGTTTGCCGTTGCTATTTTTCAATCTTTTTCCCTATTTCCTTAATCACCGTTGCTTTTAAAATTTGCTGTCTACTTCCATCCCGTTTGCAGTCTTTTTTTTGTCTGCCTTTCTTTTTTAATTATTTCTTGTCTTTCCTTCGTGCCCTCGCTTTTTGAATTTTCTGTCTCTGTCTGCTCTTGAAATGTTCTTTCTGTGCCTACTTTTATTCCCTTTGCTGTCTTTTTTTTCTATTATTTCTTCTCTGCCTTCTGTGCCATCGCTTTTTAGAGCTTCTTTCTGCGTCTTCGTTGTAGTTTGCCGTCGCTATTTTTTGAAGTTTTTCCTTATTTCCTTCATCCCCCTTGCTTTGAAAATTTTCTACGTTTATCTCGTTCGCTGTCCTTAGTTTTTAATTATTTTTCCTTGGTTTTCCTTAGTGCCATGGCTTTTTAGATTTTCTTTCGACGTCTCCGTTTTAGTTCGCCGTCGCCACTTTTAAATTTTTTCCTCATTTCTTTAATCCCCGCTGCTTTTAACACTTTCTGTTTGACTTTTATGCCGTTCCCTGCCTTTATTCTTTAATGATTTCTTCTCTTTCCTTAGTGCCGCCGCTTTTAAATTTTTCTCTCAACCTCTGTTTTAGTTTGCTCTCCCTGTTTGGTTTTTTTTTTTCCCCTTTCCCCCCCCCAATTCCCATCGCTTTTAAAATGTGTTTTCTACGCCTACTTTTTTTCCCTTCGATATCTTTCTTTCTAATTATTTCTTGTCTTTCCTTAGTGCCGTTGCCTTTTAGATTTTCTGTCCATGTCTGAGTTTCAGTTTGCTTTCCCTCTCGTCCAGTTCTTCCCTCTATTAATCTCTTGGCTTTTTAAATTTTCTACCTCTATCTCATTCACATTCTTTACTTTTAAAGTATTTTTTCTTGTTTTTCCTTAGTGCCCTTAGTTGCTTTTTAACTTTTCTGTCTACTTTTGCTCTGTTTGCTGTCTTTTCAGTTATTTTTTCTTGGTTTGCCTCAGTGCCATCGCTTTTTAGATTTTTTTCCCTACCTATCTGTTTTAGGTCAATGTTGCTACGCTTCAATTTCTTCCTTATTTCCCTAATCCTATTTGCTTCTAAAATTTTCCGTCTGCTTTTATTCCGTTCGCTGTCTTTATTTTTTAGTTATTTCTTGTCTTTATTAGCGCCGTGGCTTTTCAAATTTTCTTTCTACATCTCTTTTAGTTCGCTGTCCCGGCTTTTAAATTCTTTTGGTTTCTTTCCCTAATCCCCATTGCTTTTTACATTTTCTACGTCTATCCCGTTCGCTGTCTTTATTTCGCTGTCTCTTCTTTTAATTATTTCTCGTCTTTCCTCAGCGCAGTCGTTTTTTAAATTCTCTTTCTACGTCTCTTTGAGTTCGCGGTCCCTATTTCCTCATTTTTCTCTTCCTTTCCCAAATCCCCCACGCTTTTTAAATGTTCTTTCGACGCCCACTTTTATGCCCTTTGCTGGGTTTTTAAAATTATTTCTTGTCGTTCCTTAGTGCCCTCGCTTTTTAAATTTTCTTTCTGCATCTCTGTTTCACTTTGCTGTTCCGATTTCGTAATTTTTTCCTTTATTTCCCTAATGCCTACCGTGTTTGACAAGTTGTTTCTATGCCTGCTTTTATTCCCTTTGCTGTCCTTTTTTACTATTTCTTCTCTGCCTTCTGTGCCATCGCTCTATAGGTTTTCTTTCTAGGTCTCTGTTGTAGTTTGCCGTTGCTATTTTTCAATCTTTTTCCCTATTTCCTTAATCACCGTTGCTTTTAAAATTTGCTGTCTACTTCCATCCCGTTTGCAGTCTTTTTTTTGTCTGCCTTTCTTTTTTAATTATTTCTTGTCTTTCCTTCGTGCCCTCGCTTTTTGAATTTTCTGTCTCTGTCTGCTCTTGAAATGTTCTTTCTGTGCCTACTTTTATTCCCTTTGCTGTCTTCTTTTTCTATTATTTCTTCTCTGCCTTCTGTGCCATCGCTTTTTAGAGCTTCTTTCTGCGTCTTCGTTGTAGTTTGCCGTCGCTATTTTTTGAAGTTTTTCCTTATTTCCTTCATCCCCCTTGCTTTGAAAATTTTCTACGTTTATCTCGTTCGCTGTCCTTAGTTTTTAATTATTTTTCCTTGGTTTTCCTTAGTGCCATGGCTTTTTAGATTTTCTTTCGACGTCTCCGTTTTAGTTCGCCGTCGCCACTTTTAAATTTTTTCCTCATTTCTTTAATCCCCGCTGCTTTTAACACTTTCTGTTTGACTTTTATGCCGTTCCCTGCCTTTATTCTTTAATGATTTCTTCTCTTTCCTTAGTGCCGCCGCTTTTAAATTTTTCTCTCAACCTCTGTTTTAGTTTGCTCTCCCTGTTTGGTTTTTTTTTCCCCCCTTTCCCCCCCCCTATTCCCATCGCTTTTAAAATGTGTTTTCTACGCCTACTTTTTTTCCCTTCGATATCTTTCTTTCTAATTATTTCTTGTCTTTCCTTAGTGCCGTTGCCTTTTAGATTTTCTGTCCATGTCTGAGTTTCAGTTTGCTTTCCCTCTCGTCCAGTTCTTCCCTCTATTAATCTCTTGGCTTTTTAAATTTTCTACCTCTATCTCATTCACATTCTTTATTTTTAAAGTATTTTTTCTTGTTTTTCCTTAGTGCCCTTAGTTGCTTTTTAACTTTTCTGTCTACTTTTGCTCTGTTTGCTGTCTTTTCAGTTATTTTTTCTTGGTTTGCCTCAGTGCCATCGCTTTTTAGATTTTTTCCCTACCTACCTGTTTTAGGTCAATGTTGCTACGCTTCAATTTCTTCCTTATTTCCCTAATCCTATTTGCTTCTAAAATTTTCCATCTGCTTTTATTCCGTTCGCTGTCTTTATTTTTTAGTTATTTCTTGTCTTTATTAGCGCCGTGGCTTTTCAAATTTTCTTTCTACATCTCTTTTAGTTCGCTGTCCCGGCTTTTAAATTCTTTTGGTTTCTTTCCCTAATCCCCATTGCTTTTTACATTTTCTACGTCTATCCCGTTCGCTGTCTTTATTTCGCTGTCTCTTCTTTTAATTATTTCTCGTCTTTCCTCAGCGCAGTCGTTTTTTAAATTCTCTTTCTACGTCTCTTTGAGTTCGCGGTCCCTATTTCCTCATTTTTCTCTTCCTTTCCCAAATCCCCCACGCTTTTTAAATGTTCTTTCGATGCCCACTTTTATGCCCTTTGCTGGGTTTTTAAAATTATTTCTTGTCGTTCCTTAGTGCCCTCGCTTTTTAAATTTTCTTTCTGCATCTCTGTTTCACTTTGCTGTTCCGATTTCGTAATTTTTTCCTTTATTTCCCTAATGCCTACCGTGTTTGACAAGTCGTTTCTATGCCTGCTTTTATTCCCTTTGCTGTCCTTTTTTACTATTTCTTCTCTGCCTTCTGTGCCATCGCTGTATAGGTTTTCTTTCTAGGTCTCTGTTGTAGTTTGCCGTTGCTATTTTTCAATCTTTTTCCCTATTTCCTTAATCACCGTTGCTTTTAAAATTTGCTGTCTACTTCCATCCCGTTTGCAGTCTTTTTTTTGTCTGCCTTTCTTTTTTAATTATTTCTTGTCTTTCCTTCGTGCCCTCGCTTTTTGAATTTTCTGTCTCTGTCTGCTCTTGAAATGTTCTTTCTGTGCCTACTTTTATTCCCTTTGCTGTCTTTTTTTTCTATTATTTCTTCTCTGCCTTCTGTGCCATCGCTTTTTAGAGCTTCTTTCTGCGTCTTCGTTGTAGTTTGCCGTCGCTATTTTTTGAAGTTTTTCCTTATTTCCTTCATCCCCCTTGCTTTGAAAATTTTCTACGTTTATCTCGTTCGCTGTCCTTAGTTTTTAATTATTTTTCCTTGGTTTTCCTTAGTGCCATGGCTTTTTAGATTTTCTTTCGACGTCTCCGTTTTAGTTCGCCGTCGCCACTTTTAAATTTTTTCCTCATTTCTTTAATCCCCGCTGCTTTTAACACTTTCTGTTTGACTTTTATGCCGTTCCCTGCCTTTATTCTTTAATGATTTCTTCTCTTTCCTTAGTGCCGCCGCTTTTAAATTTTTCTCTCAACCTCTGTTTTAGTTTGCTCTCCCTGTTTGGTTTTTTTTTCCCCCCTTTCCCCCCCCCTATTCCCATCGCTTTTAAAATGTGTTTTCTACGCCTACTTTTTTTCCCTTCGATATCTTTCTTTCTAATTATTTCTTGTCTTTCCTTAGTGCCGTTGCCTTTTAGATTTTCTGTCCATGTCTGAGTTTCAGTTTGCTTTCCCTCTCGTCCAGTTCTTCCCTCTATTAATCTCTTGGCTTTTTAAATTTTCTACCTCTATCTCATTCACATTCTTTATTTTTAAAGTATTTTTTCTTGTTTTTCCTTAGTGCCCTTAGTTGCTTTTTAACTTTTCTGTCTACTTTTGCTCTGTTTGCTGTCTTTTCAGTTATTTTTTCTTGGTTTGCCTCAGTGCCATCGCTTTTTAGATTTTTTCCCTACCTACCTGTTTTAGGTCAATGTTGCTACGCTTCAATTTCTTCCTTATTTCCCTAATCCTATTTGCTTCTAAAATTTTCCATCTGCTTTTATTCCGTTCGCTGTCTTTATTTTTTAGTTATTTCTTGTCTTTATTAGCGCCGTGGCTTTTCAAATTTTCTTTCTACATCTCTTTTAGTTCGCTGTCCCGGCTTTTAAATTCTTTTGGTTTCTTTCCCTAATCCCCATTGCTTTTTACATTTTCTACGTCTATCCCGTTCGCTGTCTTTATTTCGCTGTCTCTTCTTTTAATTATTTCTCGTCTTTCCTCAGCGCAGTCGTTTTTTAAATTCTCTTTCTACGTCTCTTTGAGTTCGCGGTCCCTATTTCCTCATTTTTCTCTTCCTTTCCCAAATCCCCCACGCTTTTTAAATGTTCTTTCGATGCCCACTTTTATGCCCTTTGCTGGGTTTTTAAAATTATTTCTTGTCGTTCCTTAGTGCCCTCGCTTTTTAAATTTTCTTTCTGCATCTCTGTTTCACTTTGCTGTTCCGATTTCGTAATTTTTTCCTTTATTTCCCTAATGCCTACCGTGTTTGACAAGTCGTTTCTATGCCTGCTTTTATTCCCTTTGCTGTCCTTTTTTACTATTTCTTCTCTGCCTTCTGTGCCATCGCTGTATAGGTTTTCTTTCTAGGTCTCTGTTGTAGTTTGCCGTTGCTATTTTTAAATCTTTTTCCCTATTTCCTTAATCACCGTTGCTTTTAAAATTTGCTGTCTACTTCCATCCCGTTTGCAGTCTTTTTTTTGTCTGCCTTTCTTTTTTAATTATTTCTTGTCTTTCCTTCGTGCCCTCGCTTTTTGAATTTTCTGTCTCTGTCTGCTCTTGAAATGTTCTTTCTGTGCCTACTTTTATTCCCTTTGCTGTCTTCTTTTTCCATTATTTCTTCTCTGCCTTCTGTGCCATCGCTTTTTAGAGCTTCTTTCTGCGTCTTCGTTGTAGTTTGCCGTCGCTATGTTTTAAAGTTTTTCCTTATTTCCTTCATCCCCCTTGCTTTGAAAATTTTCTACGTTTATCTCGTTCGCTGTCTTTAGTTTTTAATTATTTTTCCTTGGTTTTCCTTAGTGCCATGGCTTTTTAGATTTTCTTTCGACATCTCCCTTTTAGTTCGCCGTCGCCACTTTTAAATTTTTTCCTCATTTCTTTAATCCCCGCTGCTTTTAACACTTTCTGTTTGACTTTTATGCCGTTCCCTGCCTTTATTCTTTAATGATTTCTTCTCTTTCCTTAGTGCCGCCGCTTTTAAATTTTTCTCTCAACCTCTGTTTTAGTTTGCTCTCCCTGTTTGGTTTTTTTTTTTCCCCTTTCCCCCCCCCAATTCCCATCGCTTTTAAAATGTGTTTTCTACGCCTACTTTTTTTCCCTTCGATATCTTTCTTTCTAATTATTTCTTGTCTTTCCTTAGTGCCGTTGCCTTTTAGATTTTCTGTCCATGTCTGAGTTTCAGTTTGCTTTCCCTCTTGTCCAGTTCTTCCCTCTATTAATCTCTTGGCTTTTTAAATGTTCTACCTCTATCTCATTCACATTCTTTATTTTTAAAGTATTTTTTCTTGTTTTTCCTTAGTGCCCTTAGTTGCTTTTTAACTTTTCTGTCTACTTTTGCTCTGTTTGCTGTCTTTTCAGTTATTTTTTCTTGGTTTGCCTCAGTGCCATCGCTTTTTAGATTTTTTCCCTACCTACCTGTTTTAGGTCAATGTTGCTACGCTTCAATTTCTTCCTTATTTCCCTAATCCTATTTGCTTCTAAAATTTTCCGTCTGCTTTTATTCCGTTCGCTGTCTTTATTTTTTAGTTATTTCTTGTCTTTATTAGTGCCGTGGCTTTTCAAATTTTCTTTCTACATCTCTTTTAGTTCGCTGTCCCGGCTTTTAAATTCTTTTGGTTTCTTTCCCTAATCCCCATTGCTTTTTACATTTTCTACGTCTATCCCGTTCGCTGTCTTTATTTCGCTGTCTCTTCTTTTAATTATTTCTCGTCTTTCCTCAGCGCAGTCGTTTTTTAAATTCTCTTTCTACGTCTCTTTGAGTTCGCGGTCCCTATTTCCTCATTTTTCTCTTCCTTTCCCAAATCCCCCACGCTTTTTAAATGTTCTTTCGACGCCGACTTTTATGCCCTTTGCTGGGTTTTTAAAATTATTTCCTGTCGTTCCTTAGTGCCCTCGCTTTTTAAATTTTCTTTCTGCATCTCTGTTTCACTTTGCTGTTCCGATTTCGTAATTTTTTCCTTTATTTCCCTAATGCCTACCGTGTTTGACAAGTTGTTTCTATGCCTGCTTTTATTCCCTTTGCTGTCCTTTTTTACTATTTCTTCTCTGCCTTCTGTGCCATCGCTCTATAGGTTTTCTTTCTAGGTCTCTGTTGTAGTTTGCCGTTGCTATTTTTAAATCTTTTTCCCTATTTCCTTAATCACCGTTGCTTTTAAAATTTGCTGTCTACTTCCATCCCGTTTGCAGTCTTTTTTTTGTCTGCCTTTCTTTTTTAATTATTTCTTGTCTTTCCTTCGTGCCCTCGCTTTTTGAATTTTCTGTCTCTGTCTGCTCTTGAAATGTTCTTTCTGTGCCTACTTTTATTCCCTTTGCTGTCTTTTTTTCCCATTATTTCTTCTCTGCCTTCTGTGCCATCGCTTTTTACAGCTTCTTTCTGCGTCTTCGTTGTAGTTTGCCGTCGCTATTTTTTAAAGTTTTTCCTTATTTCCTTCATCCCCCTTGCTTTGAAAATTTTCTACGTTTATCTCGTTCGCTGTCTTTAGTTTTTAATTATTTTTCCTTGGTTTTCCTTAGTGCCATGGCTTTTTAGATTTTCTGTCGACGTCTCCCTTTTAGTTCGCCGTCGCCACTTTTAAATTTTTTCCTCATTTCTTTAATCCCCGCTGCTTTTAACACTTTCTGTTTGACTTTTATGCCGTTCCCTGCCTTTATTCTTTAATGATTTCTTCTCTTTCCTTAGTGCCGCCGCTTTTAAATTTTTCTCTCAACCTCTGTTTTAGTTTGCTCTCCCTGTTTGGTTTTTTTTTCCCCCCTTTCCCCCCCCCTATTCCCATCGCTTTTAAAATGTGTTTTCTACGCCTACTTTTTTTCCCTTCGATATCTTTCTTTCTAATTATTTCTTGTCTTTCCTTAGTGCCGTTGCCTTTTAGATTTTCTGTCCATGTCTGAGTTTCAGTTTGCTTTCCCTCTCGTCCAGTTCTTTCCTCTATTAATCTCTTGGCTTTTTAAATGTTCTACCTCTATCTCATTCACATTCTTTACTTTTCAAGTATTTTTTCTTCTTTTTCCTTAGTGCCCTTAGTTGCTTTTTAACTTTTCTCTCTACTTTTTCTCTGTTTGCTGTCTTTTCAGTTATTTTTTCTTGGTTTGCCTCAGTGCCATCGCTTTTTAGATTTTTTTCCCTACCTATCTGTTTTAGGTCAATGTTGCTACGCTTCAATTTCTTCCTTATTTCCCTAATCCTATTTGCTTCTAAAATTTTCCGTCTGCTTTTATTCCGTTCGCTGTCTTTATTTTTTAGTTATTTCTTGTCTTCATTAGCGCCGTGGCTTTTCAAATTTTCTTTCTACATCTCTTTTAGTTCGCTGTCCCGGCTTTTAAATTCTTTTGGTTTCTTTCCCTAATCCCCATTGCTTTTTACATTTTCTATGTCTATCCCGTTCGCTGTCTTTATTTCGCTGTCTCTTCTTTTAATTATTTCTCGTCTTTCCTCAGCGCAGTCGTTTTTTAAATTCTCTTTCTACGTCTCGTTTAGTTCGCGGTCCCTATTTCCTCATTTTTCTCTTCCTTTCCCAAATCCCCCACGCTTTTTAAATGTTCTTTCGATGCCCACTTTTATGCCCTTTGCTGGGTTTTTAAAATTATTTCCTGTCGTTCCTTAGTGCCCTCGCTTTTTAAATTTTCTTTCTGCATCTCTGTTTCACTTTGCTGTTCCGATTTCATAATTTTTTCCTTTATTTCCCTAATGCCTACCGTGTTTGACAAGTTGTTTCTATGCCTGCTTTTATTCCCTTTGCTGTCCTTTTTTACTATTTCTTCTCTGCCTTCTGTGCCATCGCCGTATAGGTTTTCTTTCTAGGTCTCTGTTGTAGTTTGCCGTTGCTATTTTTAAATCTTTTTCCCTATTTCCTTAATCACCGTTGCTTTTAAAATTTGCTGTCTACTTCCATCCCGTTTGCAGTCTTTTTTTTGTCTGCCTTTCTTTTTTAATTATTTCTTGTCTTTCCTTCGTGCCCTCGCTTTTTGAATTTTCTGTCTCTGTCTGCTCTTGAAATGTTCTTTCTGTGCCTACTTTTATTCCCTTTGCTGTCTTCTTTTTCCATTATTTCTTCTCTGCCTTCTGTGCCATCGCTTTTTAGAGCTTCTTTCTGCGTCTTCGTTGTAGTTTGCCGTCGCTATTTTTTAAAGTTTTTCCTTATTTCCTTCATCCCCCTTGCTTTGAAAATTTTCTACGTTTATCTCGTTCGCTGTCTTTAGTTTTTAATTATTTTTCCTTGGTTTTCCTTAGTGCCATGGCTTTTTAGATTTTCTGTCGACGTCTCCCTTTTAGTTCGCCGTCGCCACTTTTAAATTTTTTCCTCATTTCTTTAATCCCCGCTGCTTTTAACACTTTCTGTTTGACTTTTATGCCGTTCCCTGCCTTTATTCTTTAATGATTTCTTCTCTTTCCTTAGTGCCGCCGCTTTTAAATTTTTCTCTCAACCTCTGTTTTAGTTTGCTCTCCCTGTTTGGGTTTTTTTTTTCCCCTTTCCCCCCCCCAATTCCCATCGCTTTTAAAATGTGTTTTCTACGCCTACTTTTTTTCCCTTCGATATCTTTCTTTCTAATTATTTCTTGTCTTTCCTTAGTGCCGTTGCCTTTTAGATTTTCTGTCCATGTCTGAGTTTCAGTTTGCTTTCCCTCTCGTCCAGTTCTTCCCTCTATTAATCTCTTGGCTTTTTAAATTTTCTACCTCTATCTCATTCACATTCCTTATTTTTAAAGTATTTTTTCTTGTTTTTCCTTAGTGCCCTTAGTTGCTTTTTAACTTTTCTGTCTACTTTTGCTCTGTTTGCTGTCTTTTCAGTTATTTTTTCTTGGTTTGCCTCAGTGCCATCGCTTTTTAGATTTTTTCCCTACCTATCTGTTTTAGGTCAATGTTGCTACGCTTCAATTTCTTCCTTATTTCCCTAATCCTATTTGCTTCTAAAATTTTCCGTCTGCTTTTATTCCGTTCGCTGTCTTTATTTTTTAGTTATTTCTTGTCTTCATTAGCGCCGTGGCTTTTCAAATTTTCTTTCTACATCTCTTTTAGTTCGCTGTCCCGGCTTTTAAATTCTTTTGGTTTCTTTCCCTAATCCCCATTGCTTTTTACATTTTCTACGTCTATCCCGTTCGCTGTCTTTATTTCGCTGTCTCTTCCTTTAATTATTTCTCGTCTTTCCTCAGCGCAGTCGTTTTTTAAATTCTCTTTCTACGTCTCGTTTAGTTCGCGGTCCCTATTTCCTCATTTTTCTCTTCCTTTCCCAAATCCCCCACGCTTTTTAAATGTTCTTTCGACGCCCACTTTTATGCCCTTTGCTGGGTTTTTAAAATTATTTCCTGTCGTTCCTTAGTGCCCTCGCTTTTTAAATTTTCTTTCTGCATCTCTGTTTCACTTTGCTGTTCCGATTTCATAATTTTTTCCTTTATTTCCCTAATGCCTACCGTGTTTGACAAGTTGTTTCTATGCCTGCTTTTATTCCCTTTGCTGTCCTTTTTTACTATTTCTTCTCTGCCTTCTGTGCCATCGCTGTATAGGTTTTCTTTCTAGGTCTCTGTTGTAGTTTGCCGTTGCTATTTTTAAATCTTTTTCCCTATTTCCTTAATCACCGTTGCTTTTAAAATTTGCTGTCTACTTCCATCCCGTTTGCAGTCTTTTTTTTGTCTGCCTTTCTTTTTTAATTATTTCTTGTCTTTCCTTTGTGCCCTCGCTTTTTGAATTTTCTGTCTCTGTCTGCTCTTGAAATGTTCTTTCTGTGCCTACTTTTATTCCCTTTGCTGTCTTTTTTTTCCATTATTTCTTCTCTGCCTTCTGTGCCATCGCTTTTTAGAGCTTCTTTCTGCGTCTTCGTTGTAGTTTGCCGTCGCTATTTTTTAAAGTTTTTCCTTATTTCCTTCATCCCCCTTGCTTTGAAAATTTTCTACGTTTATCTCGTTCGCTGTCTTTAGTTTTTAATTATTTTTCCTTGGTTTTCCTTAGTGCCATGGCTTTTTAGATTTTCTTTCGACGTCTCCCTTTTAGTTCGCCGTCGCCACTTTTAAATTTTTTCCTCATTTCTTTAATCCCCGCTGCTTTTAACACTTTCTGTTTGACTTTTATGCCGTTCCCTGCCTTTATTCTTTAATGATTTCTTCTCTTTCCTTAGTGCCGCCGCTTTTAAATTTTTCTCTCAACCTCTGTTTTAGTTTGCTCTCCCTGTTTGGTTTTTTTCCCCCTTTTCCCCCCCAGTTCCCATCGCTTTTAAAATGTGTTTTCTACGCCTACTTTTTTTCCCTTCGATATCTTTCTTTCTAATTATTTCTTGTCTTTCCTTAGTGCCGTTGCCTTTTAGATTTTCTGTCCATGTCTGAGTTTCAGTTTGCTTTCCCTCTCGTCCAGTTCTTCCCTCTATTAATCTCTTGGCTTTTTAAATTTTCTACCTCTGTCTCATTCACATTCTTTACTTTTAAGGTATTTTTTCTTGTTTTTCCTTAGTGCCCTTAGTTGCTTTTTAACTTTTCTGTCTACTTTTACTCTGTTTGCTGTCTTTTCAGTTATTTTTTCTTGGTTTGCCTCAGTGCCATCGCTTTTTAGATTTTCTCCCTACCTATCTGTTTTAGGTCAATGTTGCTACGCTTCAATTTCTTCCTTATTTCCCTAATCCTATTTGCTTCTAAAATTTTCCGTCTGCTTTTATTCCGTTCGCTGTCTTTATTTTTTAGTTATTTCTTGTCTTCATTAGCGCCGTGGCTTTTCAAATTTTCTTTCTACATCTCTTTTAGTTCGCTGTCCCGGCTTTTAAATTCTTTTGGTTTCTTTCCCTAATCCCCATTGCTTTTTACATTTTCTACGTCTATCCCGTTCGCTGTCTTTATTTCGCTGTCTCTTCTTTTAATTATTTCTCGTCTTTCCTCAGCGCAGTCGTTTTTTAAATTCTCTTTCTACGTCTCTTTGAGTTCGCGGTCCCCATTTCCTCATTTTTTTCTTCCTTTCCCAAATCCCCCACGCTTTTTAAATGTTCTTTCGACGCCCACTTTTATGCCCTTTGCTGGGTTTTTAAAATTATTTCTTGTCGTTCCTTAGTGCCCTCGCTTTTTGAATTTTCTTTCTGCATCTCTGTTTCACTTTGCTGTTCCGATTTCATAATTTTTTCCTTTATTTCCCTAATGCCTACCGTGTTTGACAAGTTGTTTCTATGCCTGCTTTTATTCCCTTTGCTGTCCTTTTTTACTATTTCTTCTCTGCCTTCTGTGCCATCGCTGTATAGGTTTTCTTTCTAGGTCTCTGTTGTAGTTTGCCGTTGCTATTTTTAAATCTTTTTCCCTATTTCCTTAATCACCGTTGCTTTTAAAATTTGCTGTCTACTTCCATCCCGTTTGCAGTCTTTTTTTTGTCTGCCTTTCTTTTTTAATTATTTCTTGTCCTTCCTTTGTGCCCTCGCTTTTTGAATTTTCTGTCTCTGTCTGCTCTTGAAATGTTCTTTCTGTGCCTACTTTTATTCCCTTTGCTGTCTTTTTTTCCCATTATTTCTTCTCTGCCTTCTGTGCCATCGCTTTTTAGAGCTTCTTTCTGCGTCTTCGTTGTAGTTTGCCGTCGCTATGTTTTAAAGTTTTTCCTTATTTCCTTCATCCCCCTTGCTTTGAAAATTTTCTACGTTTATCTCGTTCGCTGTCTTTAGTTTTTAATTATTTTTCCTTGGTTTTCCTTAGTGCCATGGCTTTTTAGATTTTCTGTCGACGTCTCCCTTTTAGTTCGCCGTCGCCACTTTTAAATTTTTTCCTCATTTCTTTAATCCCCGCTGCTTTTAACACTTTCTGTTTGACTTTTATGCCGTTCCCTGCCTTTATTCTTTAATGATTTCTTCTCTTTCCTTAGTGCCGCCGCTTTTAAATTTTTCTCTCAAACTCTGTTTTAGTTTGCTCTCCCTTTTTGGTTTTTTTTCCCCTTTTCCCCCCCAATTCCCATTGCTTTTAAAATGTGTTTTCTACGCCTACTTTTTTTCCCTTCGATATCTTTCTTTCTAATTATTTCTTGTCTTTCCTTAGTGCCGTTGCCTTTTAGATTTTCTGTCCATGTCTGAGTTTCAGTTTGCTTTCCCTCTCGTCCAGTTCTTTATTAATCTCTTGGCTTTTTAAATGTTCTACCTCTATCTCATTCACATTCTTTACTTTTAAAGTATTTTTTCTTGTTTTTCCTTAGTGCCCTTAGTTGCTTTTTAACTTTTCTGTCTACTTTTACTCTGTTTGCTGTCTTTTCAGTTATTTTTTCTTGGTTTGCCTCAGTGCCATCGCTTTTTAGATTTTTTTCCCTACCTACCTGTTTTAGGTCAATGTTGCTACGCTTCAATTTCTTCCTTATTTCCCTAATCCTATTTGCTTCTAAAATTTTCCGTCTGCTTTTATTCCGTTCGCTGTCTTTATTTTTTAGTTATTTCTTGTCTTTATTAGCGCCGTGGCTTTTCAAATTTTCTTTCTACATCTCTTTTAGTTCGCTGTCCCGGCTTTTAAATTCTTTTGGTTTCTTTCCCTAATCCCCATTGCTTTTTACATTTTCTACGTCTATCCCGTTCGCTGTCTTTCTTCCGCTGTCTCTTCTTTTAATTATTTCTCGTCTTTCCTCAGCGCAGTCGTTTTTTAAATTCTCTTTCTACGTCTCTTTGAGTTCGCGGTCCCTATTTCCTCATTTTTCTCTTCCTTTCCCAAATCCCCCACGCTTTTTAAATGTTCTTTCGATGCCCACTTTTATGCCCTTTGCTGGGTTTTTAAAATTATTTCTTGTCGTTCCTTAGTGCCCTCGCTTTTTAAATTTTCTTTCTGCATCTCTGTTTCACTTTGCTGTTCCGATTTCCTAATTTTTTCCTTTATTTCCCTAATGCCTACCATGTTTGACAAGTTGTTTCTATGCCTGCTTTTATTCCCTTTGCTGTCCTTTTTTACTATTTCTTCTCTGCCTTCTGTGCCATCGCTGTATAGGTTTTCTTTCTAGGTCTCTGTTGTAGTTTGCCGTTGCTATTTTTCAATCTTTTTCCCTATTTCCTTAATCACCGTTGCTTTTAAAATTTGCTGTCTACTTCCATCCCGTTTGCAGTCTTTTTTTTGTCGCCTTTCTTTTTCAATTATTTCTTGTCTTTCCTTCGTGCCCTCGCTTTTTGAATTTTCTGTCTCTGTCTGCTCTTGAAATGTTCTTTCTGTGCCTACTTTTATTCCCTTTGCTGTCTTTTTTTTCCATTATTTCTTCTCTGCCTTCTGTGCCATCGCTTTTTAGAGCTTCTTTCTGCATCTTCGTTGTAGTTTGCCGTCGCTATTTTTTAAAGTTTTTCCTTATTTCCTTCATCCCCCTTGCTTTGAAAATTTTCTACGTTTATCTCGTTCGCTGTCTTTAGTTTTTAATTATTTTTCCTTGGTTTTCCTTAGTGCCATGGCTTTTTAGATTTTCTGTCGACGTCTCCCTTTTAGTTCGCCGTCGCCACTTTTAAATTTTTTCCTCATTTCTTTAATCCCCGCTGCTTTTAACACTTTCTGTTTGACTTTTATGCCGTTCCCTGCCTTTATTCTTTAATGATTTCTTCTCTTTCCTTAGTGCCGCCGCTTTTAAATTTTTCTCTCAACCTCTGTTTTAGTTTGCTCTCCCTGTTTGTGTTTTTTTTTCCCCTTTCCCCCCCCCCAATTCCCATCGCTTTTAAAATGTGTTTTCTACGCCTACTTTTTTTCCCTTCGATATCTTTCTTTCTAATTATTTCTTGTCTTTCCTTAGTGCCGTTGCCTTTTAGATTTTCTGTCCATGTCTGAGTTTCAGTTTGCTTTCGCTCTCGTCCAGTTCTTTCCTCTATTAATCTCTTGGCTTTTTAAATTTTCTGCCTCTATCTCATTCACATTCTTTACTTTTAAAGTATTTTTTCTTGTTTTTCCTTAGTGCCCTTAGTTGCTTTTTAACTTTTCTGTCTACTTTTACTCTGTTTGCTGTCTTTTCAGTTATTTTTTCTTGGTTTGCCTCAGTGCCATCGCTTTTTAGATTTTTTCCCTACCTACCTGTTTTAGGTCAATGTTGCTACGCTTCAATTTCTTCCTTATTTCCCTAATCCTATTTGCTTCTAAAATTTTCCGTCTGCTTTTATTCCGTTCGCTGTCTTTATTTTTTAGTTATTTCTTGTCTTTATTAGCGCCGTGGCTTTTCAAATTTTCTTTCTACATCTCTTTCAGTTCGCTGTCCCGGCTTTTAAATTCTTTTGGTTTCTTTCCCTAATCCCCATTGCTTTTTACATTTTCTACGTCTATCCCGTTCGCTGTCTTTATTTCGCTGTCTCTTCCTTTAATTATTTCTCGTCTTTCCTCAGCGCAGTCGTTTTTTAAATTCTCTTTCTACGTCTCGTTTAGTTCGCGGTCCCTATTTCCTCATTTTTCTCTTCCTTTCCCAAATCCCCCACGCTTTTTAAATGTTCTTTCGACGCCCACTTTTATGCCCTTTGCTGGGTTTTTAAAATTATTTCTTGTCGTTCCTTAGTGCCCTCGCTTTTTAAATTTTCTTTCTGCATCTCTGTTTCACTTTGCTGTTCCGATTTCATAATTTTTTCCTTTATTTCCCTAATGCCTACCGTGTTTGACAAGTTGTTTCTATGCCTGCTTTTATTCCCTTTGCTGTCCTTTTTTACTATTTCTTCTCTGCCTTCTGTGCCATCGCTGTATAGGTTTTCTTTCTAGGTCTCTGTTGTAGTTTGCCGTTGCTATTTTTAAATCTTTTTCCCTATTTCCTTAATCACAGTTGCTTTTAAAATTTGCTGTCTACTTCCATCCCGTTTGCAGTCTTTTTTTTGTCTGCCTTTCTTTTTGAATTATTTCTTGTCTTTCCTTTGTGCCCTCGCTTTTTGAATTTTCTGTCTCTGTCTGCTCTTGAAATGTTCTTTCTGTGCCTACTTTTATTCCCTTTGCTGTCTTTTTTTCCCATTATTTCTTCTCTGCCTTCTGTGCCATCGCTTTTTAGAGCTTCTTTCTGCGTCTTCGTTGTAGTTTGCCGTCGCTATTTTTTGAAGTTTTTCCTTATTTCCTTCATCCCCCTTGCTTTGAAAATTTTCTACGTTTATCTCGTTCGCTGTCTTTAGTTTTTAATTATTTTTCCTTGGTTTTCCTTAGTGCCATGGCTTTTTAGATTTTCTTTCGACGTCTCCCTTTTAGTTCGCCGTCGCCACTTTTAAATTTTTTCCTCATTTCTTTAATCCCCGCTGCTTTTAACACTTTCTGTTTGACTTTTATGCCGTTCCCTGCCTTTATTCTTTAATGATTTCTTCTCTTTCCTTAGTGCCGCCGCTTTTAAATTTTTCTCTCAACCTCTGTTTTAGTTTGCTCTCCCTGTTTGGTTTTTTTCCCCCTTTTCCCCCCCAATTCCCATCGCTTTTAAAATGTGTTTTCTACGCCTACTTTTTTTCCCTTCGATATCTTTCTTTCTAATTATTTCTTGTCTTTCCTTAGTGCCGTTGCCTTTTAGATTTTCTGTCCATGTCTGAGTTTCAGTTTGCTTTCCCTCTCGTCCAGTTCTTCCCTCTATTAATCTCTTGGCTTTTTAAATTTTCTACCTCTGTCTCATTCACATTCTTTACTTTTAAGGTATTTTTTCTTGTTTTTCCTTAGTGCCCTTAGTTGCTTTTTAACTTTTCTGTCTACTTTTACTCTGTTTGCTGTCTTTTCAGTTATTTTTTCTTGGTTTGCCTCAGTGCCATCGCTTTTTAGATTTTCTCCCTACCTATCTGTTTTAGGTCAATGTTGCTACGCTTCAATTTCTTCCTTATTTCCCTAATCCTATTTGCTTCTAAAATTTTCCGTCTGCTTTTATTCCGTTCGCTGTCTTTATTTTTTAGTTATTTCTTGTCTTCATTAGCGCCGTGGCTTTTCAAATTTTCTTTCTACATCTCTTTTAGTTCGCTGTCCCGGCTTTTAAATTCTTTTGGTTTCTTTCCCTAATCCCCATTGCTTTTTACATTTTCTACGTCTATCCCGTTCGCTGTCTTTATTTCGCTGTCTCTTCTTTTAATTATTTCTCGTCTTTCCTCAGCGCAGTCGTTTTTTAAATTCTCTTTCTACGTCTCTTTGAGTTCGCGGTCCCTATTTCCTCATTTTTCTCTTCCTTTCCCAAATCCCCCACGCTTTTTAAATGTTCTTTCGACGCCCACTTTTATGCCCTTTGCTGGGTTTTTAAAATTATTTCTTGTCGTTCCTTAGTGCCCTCGCTTTTTGAATTTTCTTTCTGCATCTCTGTTTCACTTTGCTGTTCCGATTTCCTAATTTTTTCCTTTATTTCCCTAATGCCTACCGTGTTTGACAAGTTGTTTCTATGCCTGCTTTTATTCCCTTTGCTGTCCTTTTTTACTATTTCTTCTCTGCCTTCTGTGCCATCGCTGTATAGGTTTTCTTTCTAGGTCTCTGTTGTAGTTTGCCGTTGCTATTTTTCAATCTTTTTCCCTATTTCCTTAATCACCGTTGCTTTTAAAATTTGCTGTCTACTTCCATCCCGTTTGCAGTCTTTTTTTTGTCTGCCTTTCTTTTTTAATTATTTCTTGTCTTTCCTTTGTGCCCTCGCTTTTTGAATTTTCTGTCTCTGTCTGCTCTTGAAATGTTCTTTCTGTGCCTACTTTTATTCCCTTTGCTGTCTTTTTTTTCCCATTATTTCTTCTCTGCCTTCTGTGCCATCGCTTTTTAGAGCTTCTTTCTGCGTCTTCGTTGTAGTTTGCCGTCGCTATTTTTTAAAGTTTTTCCTTATTTCCTTCATCCCCCTTGCTTTGAAAATTTTCTACGTTTATCTCGTTCGCTGTCTTTAGTTTTTAATTATTTTTCCTTGGTTTTCCTTAGTGCCATGGCTTTTTAGATTTTCTGTCGACGTCTCCCTTTTAGTTCGCCGTCGCCACTTTTAAATTTTTTCCTCATTTCTTTAATCCCCGCTGCTTTTAACACTTTCTGTTTGACTTTTATGCCGTTCCCTGCCTTTATTCTTTAATGATTTCTTCTCTTTCCTTAGTGCCGCCGCTTTTAAATTTTTCTCTCAACCTCTGTTTTAGTTTGCTCTCCCTGTTTGTGTTTTTTTTTTCCCCTTTCCCCCCCCCAATTCCCATCGCTTTTAAAATGTGTTTTCTACGCCTACTTTTTTTCCCTTCGATATCTTTCTTTCCAATTATTTCTTGTCTTTCCTTAGTGCCGTTGCCTTTTAGATTTTCTGTCCATGTCTGAGTTTCAGTTTTGCTTTCCCTCTCGTCCAGTTCTTTCCTCTATTAATCTCTTGGCTTTTTAAATTTTCTGCCTCTATCTCATTCACATTCTTTACTTTTAAAGTATTTTTTCTTGTTTTTCCTTAGTGCCCTTAGTTGCTTTTTAACTTTTCTGTCTACTTTTACTCTGTTTGCTGTCTTTTCAGTTATTTTTTCTTGGTTTGCCTCAGTGCCATCGCTTTTTAGATTTTTTCCCTACCTATCTGTTTTAGGTCAATGTTGCTACGCTTCAATTTCTTCCTTATTTCCCTAATCCTATTTGCTTCTAAAATTTTCCGTCTGCTTTTATTCCGTTCGCTGTCTTTATTTTTTAGTTATTTCTTGTCTTTATTAGCGCCGTGGCTTTTCAAATTTTCTTTCTACATCTCTTTCAGTTCGCTGTCCCGGCTTTTAAATTCTTTTGGTTTCTTTCCCTAATCCCCATTGCTTTTTACATTTTCTACGTCTATCCCGTTCGCTGTCTTTCTTCCGCTGTCTCTTCTTTTAATTATTTCTCGTCTTTCCTCAGCGCAGTCGTTTTTTAAATTCTCTTTCTACGTCTCTTTGAGTTCGCGGTCCCTATTTCCTCATTTTTCTCTTCCTTTCCCAAATCCCCCACGCTTTTTAAATGTTCTTTCGACGCCCACTTTTATGCCCTTTGCTGGGTTTTTAAAATTATTTCTTGTCGTTCCTTAGTGCCCTCGCTTTTTAAATTTTCTTTCTGCATCTCTGTTTCACTTTGCTGTTCCGATTTCATAATTTTTTCCTTTATTTCCCTAATGCCTACCGTGTTTGACAAGTTGTTTCTATGCCTGCTTTTATTCCCTTTGCTGTCCTTTTTTACTATTTCTTCTCTGCCTTCTGTGCCATCGCTGTATAGGTTTTCTTTCTAGGTCTCTGTTGTAGTTTGCCGTTGCTATTTTTCAATCTTTTTCCCTATTTCCTTAATCACCGTTGCTTTTAAAATTTGCTGTCTACTTCCATCCCGTTTGCAGTCTTTTTTTTGTCTGCCTTTCTTTTTTAATTATTTCTTGTCTTTCCTTTGTGCCCTCGCTTTTTGAATTTTCTGTCTCTGTCTGCTCTTGAAATGTTCTTTCTGTGCCTACTTTTATTCCCTTTGCTGTCTTTTTTTTCCCATTATTTCTTCTCTGCCTTCTGTGCCATCGCTTTTTAGAGCTTCTTTCTGCGTCTTCGTTGTAGTTTGCCGTCGCTATGTTTTAAAGTTTTTCCTTATTTCCTTCATCCCCCTTGCTTTGAAAATTTTCTACGTTTATCTCGTTCGCTGTCTTTAGTTTTTAATTATTTTTCCTTGGTTTTCCTTAGTGCCATGGCTTTTTAGATTTTCTGTCGACGTCTCCCTTTTAGTTCGCCGTCGCCACTTTTAAATTTTTTCCTCATTTCTTTAATCCCCGCTGCTTTTAACACTTTCTGTTTGACTTTTATGCCGTTCCCTGCCTTTATTCTTTAATGATTTCTTCTCTTTCCTTAGTGCCGCCGCTTTTAAATTTTTCTCTCAACCTCTGTTTTAGTTTGCTCTCCCTGTTTGGTTTTTTTTCCGCTTTCCCCCCCCCCAATTCCCATCGCTTTTAAAATGTGTTTTCTACGCCTACTTTTTTTCCCTTCGATATCTTTCTTTCTAATTATTTCTTGTCTTTCCTTAGTGCCGTTGCCTTTTAGATTTTCTGTCCATGTCTGAGTTTCAGTTTGCTTTCCCTCTCGTCCAGTTCTTTCCTCTATTAATCTCTTGGCTTTTTAAATTTTCTGCCTCTATCTCATTCACATTCTTTACTTTTAAAGTACTTTTTCTTGTTTTTCCTTAGTGCCCTTAGTTGCTTTTTAACTTTTCTGTCTAATTTTACTCTGTTTGCTGTCTTTTCAGTTATTTTTTCTTGGTTTGCCTCAGTGCCATCGCTTTTTAGATTTTTTCCCTACCTACCTGTTTTAGGTCAATGTTGCTACGCTTCAATTTCTTCCTTATTTCCCTAATCCTATTTGCTTCTAAAATTTTCCGTCTGCTTTTATTCCGTTCGCTGTCTTTATTTTTTAGTTATTTCTTGTCTTTATTAGCGCCGTGGCTTTCAAATTTTCTTTCTACATCTCTTTCAGTTCGCTGTCCCGGCTTTTAAATTCTTTTGGTTTCTTTCCCTAATCCCCATTGCTTTTTACATTTTCTACGTCTATCCCGTTCGCTGTCTTTCTTCCGCTGTCTCTTCTTTTAATTATTTCTCGTCTTTCCTCAGCGCAGTCGTTTTTTAAATTCTCTTTCTACGTCTCTTTGAGTTCGCGGTCCCTATTTCCTCATTTTTCTCTTCCTTTCCCAAATCCCCCACGCTTTTTTAAATGTTCTTTCGACGCCCACTTTTATGCCCTTTGCTGGGTTTTTAAAATTATTTCTTGTCGTTCCTTAGTGCCCTCGCTTTTTAAATTTTCTTTCTGCATCTCTGTTTCACTTTGCTGTTCCGATTTCATAATTTTTTCCTTTATTTCCCTAATGCCTACCGTGTTTGACAAGTTGTTTCTATGCTGCTTTTATTCCCTTTGCTGTCCTTTTTTACTATTTCTTCTCTGCCTTCTGTGCCATCGCTGTATAGGTTTTCTTTCTCGGTCTCTGTTGTAGTTTGCCGTTGCTATTTTAAATCTTTTTCCCTATTTCCTTAATCACCGTTGCTTTTAAAATTTGCTGTCTACTTCCATCCCGTTTGCAGTCTTTTTTTTGTCTGCCTTTCTTTTTTAATTATTTCTTGTCTTCCTTCGTGCCCTCGCTTTTTGAATTTTCTGTCTCTGTCTGCTCTTGAAATGTTCTTTCTGTGCCTACTTTTATTCCCTTTGCTGTCTTTTTTTTTCCATTATTTCTTCTCTGCCTTCTGTGCCATCGCTTTTTAGAGCTTCTTTCTGCGTCTTCGTTGTAGTTTGCCGTCGCTATTTTTTAAAGTTTTTCCTTATTTCCTTCATTCCCCTTGCTTTGAAAATTTTCTACGTTTATCTCGTTCGCTGTCTTTAGTTTTTAATTATTTTTCCTTGGTTTTCCTTAGTGCCATGGCTTTTTAGATTTTCTGTCGACGTCTCCCTTTTAGTTCGCCGTCGCCACTTTTAAATTTTTTCCTCATTTCTTTAATCCCCGCTGCTTTTAACACTTTCTGTTTGACTTTTATGCCGTTCCCTGCCTTTATTCTTTAATGATTTCTTCTCTTTCCTTAGTGCCGCCGCTTTTAAATTTTTCTCTCAACCTCTGTTTTAGTTTGCTCTCCCTGTTTGTTATTTTTTCCGCTTTCCCCCCTCCAATTCCCATCGCTTTTAAAATGTGTTTTCTACGCCTACTTTTTTTCCCTTCGATATCTTTCTTTCTAATTATTTCTTGTCTTTCCTTAGTGCCGTTGCCTTTTAGATTTTCTGTCCATGTCTGAGTTTCAGTTTGCTTTCCCTCTCGTCCAGTTCTTTCCTCTATTAATCTCTTGGCTTTTTAAATTTTCTGCCTCTATCTCATTCACATTCTTTACTTTTAAAGTATTTTTTCTTGTTTTTCCTTAGTGCCCTTAGTTGCTTTTTAACTTTTCTGTCTACTTTTGCTCTGTTTGCTGTCTTTTCAGTTATTTTTTCTTGGTTTGCCTCAGTGCCATCGCTTTTAGATTTTTTCCCTACCTACCTGTTTTAGGTCAATGTTGCTACGCTTCAATTTCTTCCTTATTTCCCTAATCCTATTTGCTTCTAAAATTTTCCGTCTGCTTTTATTCCGTTCGCTGTCTTTATTTTTTAGTTATTTCTTGTCTTTATTAGCGCCGGTGGCTTTTCAGATTTTCTTTCTACATCTCTTTCAGTTCGCTGTCCCGGCTTTTAAATTCTTTTGGTTTCTTTCCCTAATCCCCATTGCTTTTTACATTTTTCTACGTCTATCCCGTTCGCTGTCTTTCTTCCGCTGTCTCTTCTTTTAATTATTTCTCGTCTTTCCTCAGCGCAGTCGTTTTTTAAATTCTCTTTCTACGTCTCTTTCAGTTCGCAGTCCCTATTTCCTCATTTTTCTCTTCCTTTCCCAAATCCCCCACGCTTTTTAAATGTTCTTTCGACGCCCACTTTTATGCCCTTTGCTGGGTTTTTAAAATTATTTCTTGTCGTTCCTTAGTGCCCTCGCTTTTTAAATTTTCTTTCTGCATCTCTGTTTCACTTTGCTGTTCCGATTTCATAATTTTTTCCTTTATTTCCCTAATGCCTACCGTGTTTGACAAGTCGTTTCTATGCCTGCTTTTATTCCCTTTGCTGTCCTTTTTTACTATTTCTTCTCTGCCTTCTGTGCCATCGCTGTATAGGTTTTCTTTCTAGGTCTCTGTTGTAGTTTGCCGTTGCTATTTTTAAATCTTTTTCCCTATTTCCTTAATCACCGTTGCTTTTAAAATTTGCTGTCTACTTCCATCCCGTTTGCAGTCTTTTTTTTGTCGCCCTTTCTTTTTCATTATTTCTTGTCTTTCCTTCGTGCCCTCGCTTTTTGAATTTTCTGTCTCTGTCTGCTCTTGAAATGTTCTTTCTGTGCCTACTTTTATTCCCTTTGCTGTCTTTTTTTTCCATTATTTCTTCTCTGCCTTCTGTGCCATCGCTTTTTAGAGCTTCTTTCTGCGTCTTCGTTGTAGTTTGCCGTCGCTATTTTTTAAAGTTTTTCCTTATTTCCTTCATCCCCCTTGCTTTGAAATTTTCTACGTTTATCTCGTTCGCTGTCTTTAGTTTTTAATTATTTTTCCTTGGTTTTCCTTAGTGCCATGGCTTTTTAGATTTTCTGTCGACGTCTCCCTTTTAGTTCGCCGTCGCCACTTTTAAATTTTTCCTCATTTCTTTAATCCCCGCTGCTTTTAACACTTTCTGTTTGACTTTTATGCCGTTCCCTGCCTTTATTCTTTAATGATTTCTTCTCTTTCCTTAGTGCCGCCGCTTTTAAATTTTTCTCTCAACCTCTGTTTTAGTTTGCTCTCCCTGTTTGGTTTTTTTTCCGCTTTCCCCCCTCCAATTCCCATCGCTTTTAAAATGTGTTTTCTACGCCTACTTTTTTTCCCTTCGATATCTTTCTTTCTAATTATTTCTTGTCTTTCCTTAGTGCCGTTGCCTTTTAGATTTTCTGTCCATGTCTGAGTTTCAGTTTGCTTTCCCTCTCGTCCAGTTCTTCCCTCTATTAATCTCTTGGCTTTTTAAATTTTCTGCCTCTATCTCATTCACATTCTTTACTCTTAAAGTATTTTTTCTTGTTTTTCCTTAGTGCCCTTAGTTGCTTTTTAACTTTTCTGTCTACTTTTGCTCTGTTTGCTGTCTTTTCAGTTATTTTTTCTTGGTTTGCCTCAGTGCCATCGCTTTTTAGATTTTTTCCCTACCTACCTGTTTTAGGTCAGTGTTGCTACGCTTCAATTTCTTCCTTATTTCCCTAATCCTATTTGCTTCTAAAATTTTCCGTCTGCTTTTATTCCGTTCGCTGTCTTTATTTTTTAGTTATTTCTTGTCTTTATTAGCGCCGTGGCTTTTCAGATTTTCTTTCTACATCTCTTTCAGTTCGCTGTCCCGGCTTTTAAATTCTTTTGGTTTCTTTCCCTAATCCCCATTGCTTTTTACATTTTCTACGTCTATCCCGTTCGCTGTCTTTCTTCCGCTGTCTCTTCTTTTAATTATTTCTCGTCTTTCCTCAGCGCAGTCGTTTTTTAAATTCTCTTTCTACGTCTCGTTTAGTTCGCGGTCCCTATTTCCTCATTTTTCTCTTCCTTTCCCAAATCCCCCACGCTTTTTAAATGTTCTTTCGACGCCCACTTTTATGCCCTTTGCTGGGTTTTTAAAATTATTTCTTGTCGTTCCTTAGTGCCCTCGCTTTTTAAATTTTCTTTCTGCATCTCTGTTTCACTTTGCTGTTCCGATTTCATAATTTTTTCCTTATTTCCCTAATGCCTACCGTGTTTGACAAGTCGTTTCTATGCCTGCTTTTATTCCCTTTGCTGTCCTTTTTTACTATTTCTTCTCTGCCTTCTGTGCCATCGCTGTATAGGTTTTTCTTTCTAGGTCTCTGTTGTAGTTTGCCGTTGCTATTTTTAAATCTTTTTCCCTATTTCCTTAATCACCGTTGCTTTTAAAATTTGCTGTCTACTTCCATCCGTTTGCAGTCTTTTTTTTGTCGCCTTTCTTTTTCAATTATTTCTTGTCTTTCCTTCGTGCCCTCGCTTTTTGAATTTTCTGTCTCTGTCTGCTCTTGAAATGTTCTTTCTGTGCCTACTTTTATTCCCTTTGCTGTCTTTTTTTTTCCATTATTTCTTCTCTGCCTTCTGTGCCATCGCTTTTTAGAGCTTCTTTCTGCGTCTTCGTTGTAGTTTGCCGTCGCTATTTTTTAAAGTTTTTCCTTATTTCCTTCATCCCCCTTGCTTTGAAAATTTTCTACGTTTATCTCGTTCGCTGTCTTTAGTTTTTAATTATTTTTCCTTGGTTTCCTTAGTGCCATGGCTTTTTAGATTTTCTGTCGACGTCTCCCTTTTAGTTCGCCGTCGCCACTTTTAAATTTTTTCCTCATTTCTTTAATCCCGCTGCTTTTAACACTTTCTGTTTGACTTTTATGCCGTTCCCTGCCTTTATTCTTTAATGATTTCTTCTCTTTCCTTAGTGCCGCTGCTTTTAAATTTTTCTCTCAACCTCTGTTTTAGTTTGCTCTCCCTGTTTGGTTTTTTTTTCCCCTTTCCCCCCCCCCCAATTCCCATCGCTTTTAAAATGTGTTTTCTACGCCTACTTTTTTTCCCTTCGATATCTTTCTTTCTAATTATTTCTTGTCTTTCCTTAGTGCCGTTGCCTTTTAGATTTTCTGTCCATGTCTGAGTTTCAGTTTGCTTTCCCTCTCGTCCAGTTCTTTCCTCTATTAATCTCTTGGCTTTTTTAAATTTTCTACCTCTATCTCATTCACATTCTTTACTTTTAAAGTATTTTTTCTTGTTTTTCCTAGTGCCCTTAGTTGCTTTTTAACTTTTCTGTCTACTTTTACTCTGTTTGCTGTCTTTTCAGTTATTTTTTCTTGGTTTGCCTCAGTGCCATCGCTTTTTAGATTTTTTCCCTACCTATCTGTTTTAGGTCAATGTTGCTACGCTTCAATTTCTTCCTTATTTCCCTAATCCTATTTGCTTCTAAAATTTTCCGTCTGCTTTTATTCCGTTCGCTGTCTTTATTTTTTAGTTATTTCTTGTCTTTATTAGCGCCGTGGCTTTTCAAATTTTCTTTCTACATCTCTTTCAGTTCGCTGTCCCGGCTTTTAAATTCTTTTGGTTTCTTTCCCTAATCCCCATTGCTTTTTACATTTTCTACGTCTATCCCGTTCGCTGTCTTTCTTCCGCTGTCTCTTCTTTTAATTATTTCTCGTCTTTCCTCAGCGCAGTCGTTTTTTAAATTCTCTTTCTACGTCTCGTTTAGTTCGCGGTCCCTATTTCCTCATTTTTCTCTTCCTTTCCCAAATCCCCCACGCTTTTTAAATGTTCTTTCGACGCCCACTTTTATGCCCTTTGCTGGGTTTTTAAAATTATTTCTTGTCGTTCCTTAGTGCCCTCGCTTTTTAAATTTTCTTTCTGCATCTCTGTTTCACTTTGCTGTTCCGATTTCATAATTTTTTCCTTTATTTCCCTAATGCCTACCGTGTTTGACAAGTCGTTTCTATGCCTGCTTTTATTCCCTTTGCTGTCCTTTTTTACTATTTCTTCTCTGCCTTCTGTGCCATCGCTGTATAGGTTTTCTTTCTAGGTCTCTGTTGTAGTTTGCCGTTGCTATTTTTAAATCTTTTTCCCTATTTCCTTAATCACCGTTGCTTTTAAAATTTGCTGTCTACTTCCATCCCGTTTGCAGTCTTTTTTTTGTCGCCTTTCTTTTTCAATTATTTCTTGTCTTTCCTTCGTGCCCTCGCTTTTTGAATTTTCTGTCTCTGTCTGCTCTTGAAATGTTCTTTCTGTGCCTACTTTTATTCCCTTTGCTGTCTTTTTTTTTCCATTATTTCTTCTCTGCCTTCTGTGCCATCGCTTTTTAGAGCTTCTTTCTGCGTCTTCGTTGTAGTTTGCCGTCGCTATTTTTTAAAGTTTTTCCTTATTTCCTTCATCCCCCTTGCTTTGAAAATTTTCTACGTTTATCTCGTTCGCTGTCTTTAGTTTTTAATTATTTTTCCTTGGTTTTCCTTAGTGCCATGGCTTTTTAGATTTTCTGTCGACGTCTCCCTTTTAGTTCGCCGTCGCCACTTTTAAATTTTTTCCTCATTTCTTTAATCCCCGCTGCTTTTAACACTTTCTGTTTGACTTTTATGCCGTTCCCTGCCTTTATTCTTTAATGATTTCTTCTCTTTCCTTAGTGCCGCTGCTTTTAAATTTTTCTCTCAACCTCTGTTTTAGTTTGCTCTCCCTGTTTGGTTTTTTTTCCCCTTTCCCCCCCCCCCCAATTCCCATCGCTTTAAAATGTGTTTTCTACGCCTACTTTTTTTCCCTTCGATATCTTTCTTTCTAATTATTTCTTGTCTTTCCTTAGTGCCGTTGCCTTTTAGATTTTCTGTCCATGTCTGAGTTTCAGTTTGCTTTCCCTCTCGTCCAGTTCTTTCCTCTATTAATCTCTTGGCTTTTTAAATTTTCTACCTCTATCTCATTCACATTCTTTACTTTTAAAGTATTTTTTCTTGTTTTTCCTTAGTGCCCTTAGTTGCTTTTTAACTTTTCTGTCTACTTTTACTCTGTTTGCTGTCTTTTCAGTTATTTTTTCTTGGTTTGCCTCAGTGCCATCGCTTTTTAGATTTTTTCCCTACCTATCTGTTTTAGGTCAATGTTGCTACGCTTCAATTTCTTCCTTATTTCCCTAATCCTATTTGCTTCTAAAATTTTCCGTCTGCTTTTATTCCGTTCGCTGTCTTTATTTTTTAGTTATTTCTTGTCTTTATTAGCGCCGTGGCTTTTCAAATTTTCTTTCTACATCTCTTTCAGTTCGCTGTCCCGGCTTTAAATTCTTTTGGTTTCTTTCCCTAATCCCCATTGCTTTTTACATTTTCTACGTCTATCCCGTTCGCTGTCTTTCTTCCGCTGTCTCTTCTTTTAATTATTTCTCGTCTTTCCTCAGCGCAGTCGTTTTTTAAATTCTCTTTCTACGTCTCGTTTAGTTCGCGGTCCCTATTTCCTCATTTTTCTCTTCCTTTCCCAAATCCCCCACGCTTTTTAAATGTTCTTTCGACGCCCACTTTTATGCCCTTTGCTGGGTTTTTAAAATTATTTCTTGTCGTTCCTTAGTGCCCTCGCTTTTAAATTTTCTTTCTGCATCTCTGTTTCACTTTGCTGTTCCGATTTCATAATTTTTTCCTTTATTTCCCTAATGCCTACCGTGTTTGACAAGTCGTTTCTATGCCTGCTTTTATTCCCTTTGCTGTCCTTTTTTACTAATTTCTTCTCTGCCTTCTGTGCCATCGCTGTATAGGTTTTCTTTCTAGGTCTCTGTTGTAGTTTGCCGTTGCTATTTTTAAATCTTTTTCCCTATTTCCTTAATCACCGTTGCTTTTAAATTTGCTGTCTACTTCCATCCCGTTTGCAGTCTTTTTTTTTGTCGCCTTTCTTTTTCAATTATTTCTTGTCTTTCCTTCGTGCCCTCGCTTTTTGAATTTTCTGTCTCTGTCTGCTCTTGAAATGTTCTTTCTGTGCCTACTTTTATTCCCTTGCTGTCTTTTTTTTTCCATTATTTCTTCTCTGCCTTCTGTGCCATCGCTTTTTAGAGCTTCTTTCTGCGTCTTCGTTGTAGTTTGCCGTCGCTATTTTTTAAAGTTTTTCCTTATTTCCTTCATCCCCCTTGCTTGAAAATTTTCTACGTTTATCTCGTTCGCTGTCTTTAGTTTTTAATTATTTTTCCTTGGTTTTCCTTAGTGCCATGGCTTTTTAGATTTTCTGTCGACGTCTCCCTTTTAGTTCGCCGTCGCCACTTTTAAATTTTTTCCTCATTTCTTTAATCCCCGCTGCTTTTAACACTTTCTGTTTGACTTTTATGCCGTTCCCTGCCTTTATTCTTTAATGATTTCTTCTCTTTCCTTAGTGCCGCTGCTTTTAAATTTTTCTCTCAACCTCTGTTTTAGTTTGCTCTCCCTGTTTGGTTTTTTTTCCCTTTCCCCCCCCCCCAATTCCCATCGCTTTTAAAATGTGTTTTCTACGCCTACTTTTTTTCCCTTCGATATCTTTCTTTCTAATTATTTCTTGTCTTTCCTTAGTGCCGTTGCCTTTTAGATTTTCTGTCCATGTCTGAGTTTCAGTTTGCTTTCCCTCTCGTCCAGTTTCTTTCCTCTATTAATCTCTTGGCTTTTTAAATTTTCTACCTCTATCTCATTCACATTCTTTACTTTTAAAGTATTTTTTCTTGTTTTTCCTTAGTGCCCTTAGTTGCTTTTTAACTTTTCTGTCTACTTTTACTCTGTTTGCTGTCTTTTCAGTTATTTTTTCTTGGTTTGCCTCAGTGCCATCGCTTTTTAGATTTTTTCCCTACCTATCTGTTTTAGGTCAATGTTGCTACGCTTCAATTTCTTCCTTATTTCCCTAATCCTATTTGCTTCTAAATTTTCCGTCTGCTTTTATTCCGTTCGCTGTCTTTATTTTTTAGTTATTTCTTGTCTTTATTAGCGCCGTGGCTTTTCAAATTTTCTTTCTACATCTCTTTCAGTTCGCTGTCCGGCTTTTAAATTCTTTTGGTTTCTTTCCCTAATCCCCATTGCTTTTTACATTTTCTACGTCTATCCCGTTCGCTGTCTTTCTTCCGCTGTCTCTTCTTTTAATTATTTCTCGTCTTTCCTCAGCGCAGTCGTTTTTTAAATTCTCTTTCTACGTCTCGTTTAGTTCGCGGTCCCTATTTCCTCATTTTCTCTTCCTTTCCCAAATCCCCCACGCTTTTTAAATGTTCTTTCGACGCCCACTTTTATGCCCTTTGCTGGGTTTTTAAAATTATTTCTTGTCGTTCCTTAGTGCCCTCGCTTTTTAAATTTTCTTTCTGCATCTCTGTTTCACTTTGCTGTTCCGATTTCATAATTTTTTCCTTTATTTCCCTAATGCCTACCGTGTTTGACAAGTCGTTTCTATGCCTGCTTTTATTCCCTTTGCTGTCCTTTTTTACTATTTCTTCTCTGCCTTCTGTGCCATCGCTGTATAGGTTTTCTTTCTAGGTCTCTGTTGTAGTTTGCCGTTGCTATTTTTAAATCTTTTTCCCTATTTCCTTAATCACCGTTGCTTTTAAAATTTGCTGTCTACTTCCATCCCGTTTGCAGTCTTTTTTTTGTCGCCTTTCTTTTTCAATTATTTCTTGTCTTTCCTTCGTGCCCTCGCTTTTTGAATTTTCTGTCTCTGTCTGCTCTTGAAATGTTCTTTCTGTGCCTACTTTTATTCCCTTTGCTGTCTTTTTTTTCCATTATTTCTTCTCTGCCTTCTGTGCCATCGCTTTTAGAGCTTCTTTCTGCGTCTTCGTTGTAGTTTGCCGTCGCTATTTTTTAAAGTTTTTCCTTATTTCCTTCATCCCCCTTGCTTTGAAAATTTTCTACGTTTATCTCGTTCGCTGTCTTTAGTTTTTAATTATTTTTCCTTGGTTTTCCTTAGTGCCATGGCTTTTTAGATTTTCTGTCGACGTCTCCCTTTTAGTTCGCCGTCGCCACTTTTAAATTTTTCCTCATTTCTTTAATCCCCGCTGCTTTTAACACTTTCTGTTTGACTTTTATGCCGTTCCCTGCCTTTATTCTTTAATGATTTCTTCTCTTTCCTTAGTGCCGCCGCTTTTAAATTTTTCTCTCAACCTCTGTTTTAGTTTGCTCTCCCTGTTTGGTTTTTTTTCCGCTTTCCCCCCTCCAATTCCCATCGCTTTTAAAATGTGTTTTCTACGCCTACTTTTTTTCCCTTCGATATCTTTCTTTCTAATTATTTCTTGTCTTTCCTTAGTGCCGTTGCCTTTTAGATTTTCTGTCCATGTCTGAGTTTCAGTTTGCTTTCCCTCTCGTCCAGTTCTTCCCTCTATTAATCTCTTGGCTTTTTAAATTTTCTGCCTCTATCTCATTCACATTCTTTACTCTTAAAGTATTTTTCTTGTTTTTCCTTAGTGCCCTTAGTTGCTTTTTAACTTTTCTGTCTACTTTTGCTCTGTTTGCTGTCTTTTCAGTTATTTTTTCTTGGTTTGCCTCAGTGCCATCGCTTTTTAGATTTTTTCCCTACCTACCTGTTTTAGGTCAGTGTTGCTACGCTTCAATTTCTTCCTTATTTCCCTAATCCTATTTGCTTCTAAAATTTTCCGTCTGCTTTTATTCCGTTCGCTGTCTTTATTTTTTAGTTATTTCTTGTCTTTATTAGCGCCGTGGCTTTTCAGATTTTCTTTCTACATCTCTTTCAGTTCGCTGTCCCGGCTTTTAAATTCTTTTGGTTTCTTTCCCTAATCCCCATTGCTTTTTACATTTTCTACGTCTATCCCGTTCGCTGTCTTTCTTCCGCTGTCTCTTCTTTTAATTATTTCTCGTCTTTCCTCAGCGCAGTCGTTTTTAAATTCTCTTTCTACGTCTCGTTTAGTTCGCGGTCCCTATTTCCTCATTTTTCTCTTCCTTTCCCAAATCCCCCACGCTTTTTAAATGTTCTTTCGACGCCCACTTTTATGCCCTTTGCTGGGTTTTTAAAATTATTTCTTGTCGTTCCTTAGTGCCCTCGCTTTTTAAATTTTCTTTCTGCATCTCTGTTTCACTTTGCTGTTCCGATTTCATAATTTTTTCCTTTATTTCCCTAATGCCTACCGTGTTTGACAAGTCGTTTCTATGCCA